>NW_026018165.1:5720463-5775120 GCF_020466585.1 Dendroctonus ponderosae
AGTCAAATTTAACATTTACAGATCAAATAGAAGTTGAAGACAGTCACATACTCATTAAAAATTTGAGTAGGGGTAAGCTTAAATTTCCAAAAGACTATGTAACAAATATCGGTTTGTATGGTTATCTCATTTTCAACAAAATTTTGGAATGTGATGAAGATAACTTTTTAGCAGTACACAATAAAAAGACGTTTTTGTCAACAACAACTTTACAATACATAACAGATAATCATTTGCTAACAGAATTTCCCAATGTGATCTGCATAGTACTATAAGCTCGGTAAAGATTATCATAGATTCTATCACCAATACTCTTTTAAATAATTATTGTGGCAAAAGAAATGACACCATTGGAAAGGGGAATAAAAGAAAGTTAGATACTCTCACTAAATAAAGTTGGTAGATTATTAGCAATGGTATTCTTCACTATTTAAAACAATTAGAACGCTTCGGAAACACAAAATATTAAGCTATAACTGAAATTAAAATATTTGTGGCTAGTTAACTACGTGCATTTTTTAGGAATAGAAAGGCTAATCATTTAAATCAAACAATGTAAAAATCATATTAATTCCTGAAGACATTATTTTTGTCTAAAATATTCATATTCGTACAGTTGATCCATCATATACTCCGGTACGCGTTATGCCTGGTCGGACTACTTTAAGTGACGTCACAATTCAGCCAGTGGGCCTTCTTTATTTCGGTGGTAACGGTAGAACACGTTATCAGTTTAAAGTATCTCGGCGTCAACATCACGAGCAGTAGAGACCTCCAAGAAGAAGTAGTCTCAAACAACCAAAGCCTGTTTAATATCAGGACTATTTAGAGATATAATATGGCGAAACAAGTACATGCCCATTAAAAGGAAAGTCCGCATATATAAGACCTGCGTGAGACCTGCTATGACTTACGCTGTAAAAGCGAGAGCCAAAAACTCCACAATAAAAAGGATTATCCGCACAGCAGAGATGAGGTCTCTAAGATCCATAGCAGGTTACACACTATGGGACCACAAAAGAAACGAAGGCGTCCGAGAACTTTGCAATGTCTAAGACATGTTGAACGGATGAACTGGAATAGATTGCCGAAAATTGCAAAAGATGGTCTCCCAAGATCCAGCAGACCACCTGGACATCCACCCATACGTTGGCATGAAAGCTGGAATTCATCATTCCAGATACAACTCTAAGAAAGTAGAGAACAAAGCCGATGCCTTACAAAATGGAAGAAGAAGAAGAAGACGAGCGCCACCTGTCAAAATCGAACAAAATGTTTGAGATAAAATATTCTCAGTTTTTGATGTTCTCGAATCTGCAGTAAAAGGTGTAGTTACTATTTGAAATTATCAAGTTGGCCCCTGTCTAGCCTACAAGATCGAAGTAGGCGTTTTTTTTTCACGCCATCACGAATAAACTCTCCCCTCTCAGATACTAACTTTTAATTTGACACAATTTTTTGATCACTGATTTCCAAAATATTTCAGCGTTTTAAGATAAAAAAAACCACCCAGTATAGTACGTACACGTAAATTGTGGAATATTCTGATCACCGCAATTTTATTTTTATTTAAGTAGTGGGCGCAAGTAACTGTTACCTCTTACAGCTTAATGGTGTAAGGTGAAAATACGGAAATAAATCATTGACCGTTTCCTAGCATGTTTCGTTTCTTGTTCAAAATTCAACGATGTAAGCAGCCAGAAAATGATGTTCAAATTATCAGATTCAGCAGCCATAGTAAACAAAACCGGTTTTCGGAAAGTTAAATTGCAAATTATTTCCTAGTTGACTAGTAATAATAATTCAACATTCAAAAGCACAATATCTTGCGTGTTTTCGAATATTTCATATCAGAGAAAGCACGTACGGCTCTTTTGTACGCGTCGTATAAACAAGTAAATAAATCAAAATATACAACAACCAGCAGGATATAGATGCTTGCGATCAGTTGATGACAAAACCATTTTTATCTTGTCAACTGATGACTATCTTCGCGAGAAACATGTGTTTTAAATATTACATATTTGCTAAATAATTACAAAGCAGTTGAGAATATTGACGAATTTTACAGGCAACAAATTTGAGCAAACTATTTACTCACATTAATTAAAGGCAGCTTTTAACGTAAAGCAACGGCAAATAGCAGATTTTAAGGGATGAAGTGCATTTCTTTTTACATTTAACGTGAAACGTATATACGTACTCATTTTCGACATAATAAACTTAAAGCGCTAGTAGGATGGATTACGTAATGCAAAATACCTAGTTTAATTAGGAAAAATAAAACATTTCTCATCCGTGCAATAATATTGCGTCTAAATGAAAAACACAAGATATAGATACATTTTCCATGATTTTCCTACAACTTTATTGAGTATTTCAGAGTCAGCCGATATGCGAGTAAGTGCAAACATATTTTTGAGATCAGATTATGTTTAACAATTGCTCATACGATCATTATTTACTGTCAAATTTTCAAAATCTCACATTGACTCAGCTCGATTGCGTTGGCTAATATACAGGGGGATTCTAAATTGGCGTCATTCCTCTGGAGGTGTTGTCTGGCGCTGTTATAGGAGTACTAAAAAAATAGTGAAATAAATTAATTGTTATTAAAAACTGAGAAATTTGCAAAAAACTATATCAGAAATACGGCAGCAATGTTTTTCAAGGTAATCTGCCTAATTAACATTACGCAAATACCCGCTGCTTGGCAATTATTTAAAACTCCGGTAACCATGGAATTATACAGAGTGACAATAAGATAGACAAGCACAAACGGTTAATTCAACAAGATTCGTTGACTGCGCAACGTACTTTCGACATGTCCACCTGTTCTCATAACCTCGGATTCTGCGGGGTTTGGTGTTTACATAAATAATCCATACAACACCAAACATTTGAATGGTTAACTGCAAGCAAGCTAGTTCCTGTGTAATCTCCTTATTCCACTCTTATCAAGCAGCTTCTCGTATTCAGTTAATTAAATCGTGCTCCATTTGTATCTCCTTGTGCTGTGTGTATCGTACACACGTGGTAGGAATGTAGCCCTTCCTCGGTATTTATTTGGTGCTTGGGAAAGTAGGAATGTAGCCCTTCCTCAGTTATTGTGCTTTGAGTGCTCCTGGAAGGCCCTGAACAATTTCTAAATAATGCTTAATAACAAAGTTGAAATTTGATCTCCAACTGTTAATATCTTCTAGAAATTTCCGAAAAAACATTTTCATTATTTTTCTCGTACTCCCCAAGTGAGCCTCAAAAGCCTCGCCTTAAAAGGAATGACGCCCATTTTGAATTACCCTGTATACCAACGAGAGCTTAATGTAACATAAGGAAGTGCAACGTGTCGTAAAAGTCGACAACTGACGGTTATAAAGCTTGATCAGACGCCTAAGTGGTAATCCACATAAAGGCAGGATAACAGGCAGAAAAATTATATAAAATAATTCTTATGGTATTATTAAGTCATCAGAAATGAGCTTAGAGGGCTCGTGAACAACTCACTAAACTAACTAAATAATTGAGAGCGAATATATAATGGTTCATATTGTTGAGCTGTGAAAAACAGATCCTACATTGTGGCTGAAATTCAGCAAAGAATTATGGCAAATCTGAAATATCGCCTCAAATCATACTTTGCTTACAATAGCGGTTATAAAATCTAGAAGCCGCAATTCAAACGAAATATCCAGAACAAAATTTATCACAAATTGTAAAAAGTCGAGGCTTTCCAACGATTTGGAGCAACAATTGGCTTCTTTGTGGATTTACTATAAATCTTGAAGGAAAAATGCAATCGAATTTTACGATTTGAAACGTCCTAGTAAAAGGACAATAAAATATTTACAAATGGCGATTCTTGTTCCCTGGCCGAAAATGTTGGAAATTACGGTTTTCAAGCATTTATTCTGAATCTTTGAACAGCGAACATTGTTTTGACATTTATTCTCAATTTAATCCAAGTAAAATCTATTTGCTACAGCACCAGCATCTAATGAAAACAACAAGGACACAGCCGATTCAGCAACACGCCTTTTCACATAAGCTTTCGTACTAAACACAATTAGTTGCAAGTACTAAAAGCTCTTATGTAAATATCCGACACTTTCTAGGTGTGAATGAATCAGGAAATCCAATCTACTATTAAAAGTATACACTCTGCGAAAATGTTCCGTTGAAAATAGTTATTTGCCGGCTTGTGGGTGTATGTATTCGAAATCAAATACCTGGAGAGAATCAAGACGGTCATGTCAATAACCGGCAATTATTGTGAACTGCTGCAAATAGAAAATGACAATCAGTTTGCATATAGATGGCTGCTTATTGGACGTTTGTTCGTGTGTATGTAAGAACTAAGTATCTTATCAGGCTAATGTACAGCAGCAAAGCTCAGTTTTTTGCAAACAGGTTTCCTTTGAAGACCATTGAAGATTATTTGTTCGTTTTCTCTCTTCGGATACAAGGTATCAAATTTTAAATGCTTAGCAGTCAAAGTAGAAAGCGTCAATGTATCGATTGAAATTTACATATATGCATAGGAACATTTGCTGAATCTTGCACCGTTGCGAATATACAGTAAAATGTTAAAAGAGAACCATGGCGAATATTACGAAATAAACCAATTTTGTTGGGGCAAGTAATAAGCGCACAAACTATTTGAAATAACATAGTCTTCTCAATTGTTCAACCGTTCCATAGCGCCATTTAGCTAAAGTAAATATTTTGTTAAAGCCATCGATTTCCGAGATCTTTATTTGAATTGCGGATCTTGAAATTGATACTCGCAAGAGCAGGAAGTGGACCTTCGCTAATTAAGTGCTTCTATTATTGAACCTATTCAAATATATAAACTTCTAAATAGGGCTTTGGAACTAATTAGTTGATTTGTTAGCTCTCAATGCAACGAGGTTGAAAATTTTTTTCACGCACGAGCATGTTTTTTTTCTAAGTTTTTGACGACTTAGCAACTAGACCGAAAATTATTATTATTTTACTAAGTCCATAGCATCGGCAATATCCAATTGCAAACTAAAATTTTAATTTTTGATGTTGAAAACCATTTTCCAACCGTAACTTGACTTTGCAAGATCACTGTTTCCTCCATCTTCAATGTGTTTCATTTCATTTTAAAGATTCATCAATTTTTTACTAGTTTTTCTTATCATCACACCGAAGAAATACGAAAAACTTCGAAAACATTTTTTGATAAAAAATCTAAAATCTATATCTAATAATATCTAAAAATAAAAAAGTCATTGTTTATGATTTTTCTATTTAAAAATAATTGTAACTAAAACTAAAACTGGAAAATTTTAAAGAAACTTTCAAAATGATATTAATAAATGGCTATTAAAATAAATCTAAATGCAACAAATAAAAGTTTATCAACATTTTCCTGAAACGAGTTATTCAGTTACTGCACCAGTGCGTTGGGTTGGTACTTAGTTAATCTATGGTGCAGCACTGCGCCAACCCCCAAAAATTCACTGAGTTACCCAGGCTTAGTTAGGAAAGTCTGATTAGACCTAATGAGCGAAAAGAGGCCTTCTCGAGTCTTGAGATCGAGGATTGATTCTTGTCTGAATCTTGAGCTGCACATGTTGAATTTTGTCCTTTGTCGCTTTCAAAGTTAGGAATGTTTGATAGAAGCTCATCGTAAAATGACAAAACTCTTCGTTCTTATGAAAGCATATGAATCGTCGTGATGAATAGAGCATAATTATCTATCTGAAGAATCGACTCACTTTGAATAATACTGCAGTAAAGTAATGGGAGTTTATGTCCCTATAATGTGTTGCTTTGCTTTCTTCTGTTCATGTTAATTGGGAAACTGGGAATTTACTTTTCTACATCAAGCAGATAATATAATACAGACAATTGTAGCTTTGCAATAACCCACAAAATCTGTTATTAGATATTCATTTCATACATTTGTTTATCACATAATATTCCAAACTAACCCGAGTAACACTTGAAAACAAATCCTTCACAGGAGCTGCTGAAAACGTCAGTTGAACGTTTGATATGTTGAGCATTTAGAAGACCTATCAGACGTTTTCAAAGCTTGCTAAAAGATGGAATCATTGAATTCCAAAAAGTAAGTAAAACTTAAACTTTTAATAAAAATTCCTCAAATAATTAATTAAATTAAGGCACTGCCCATTTTCATTTTGAATGTTTCGAGTTTTCTACTCCATTCAACATGTTCCTAGATTAGACACGCCGCTAAATTGGTACCTTCAAAACAAAAGTGGAAATTTAATTTTGGACCAATCAAACCATCAAAAAGCGGGCCAACAACGAGTCTCCAGCAATTCCGCTTCTATTTTCTGCATCGCTCTGCTCTTGCTTAATTTCAATTTATCTCCGGACGCCTTTGTCCTGTTATCTATAAAAGTCGCTCATGGCGACATGTGTTTTAAAAGCCATTATGTAATTACTAACTTCAGTTTTACGAAGTTAAGACCATTACGGAAAATTAAGCTTTAAAGACCACCGCGCCATTTTTTAATATGATTACAAGTTACTTAATCCTCAAAGCATTTTTTTGCTGTTTGAGGAGGTACGGGAACTCCAGAAATCCAGTTGATGAAAAGGTGCATGGCTTTTTCCATTCTTTCATTCAAACCTAATTGCTATCAAAGCTTTATGAAAGCTGAACAAGCAAACGGTAAACAGTAATTCGACAAAGCTTAAAGAGGCAAACACATCAAAAATGGGCGGCGATCCCAAATGAATTATTTATTAGTGTTGCAGAAAATTGTTAAAAATATTCCTATTATAGAAGTTCATAATTAATAAACCTTCAGAAAAATGTTTTATTCATGACAAAATTTTTCCAGGAGAGACAACCGTTAATTTTATATTGCTTTATGTCTGTTTTTTTGTCATTTGCTTTGCCCTTATAATATATCGAAATTTTTCTGTGACAATAAAACATATGTTATTACCAATTTTTTTAAAGCATTCTATGAAAGTTAGCGGTAAAGTTTAATGTTTCATAGTGCAGCCGCTGAAAAGTTCAAGAGGTCAAATAGATTTCTTTTAAAAATTAATGGCTGAAGGAGGATATCTTCCACTTCAGCTAGATACATTAAAAAATTAAAATGGGCAATTTTGAAAAGTTGAGTTTGAGAAGAATGAAGTATAGCAGTAATGCAAATCACAAAACTGTCACGTAACCGCAGGAGCACATTCCAGTTAACTAAATAAAAAAGTAATTAAATTTGAATAAAAAATTACATGAAGCTCTTATTAATCTTGTCTTATATCTTCGACATACGTAATTGCTCGCGTATTTGTTTTGTTAATTGTTATACTGGCGAAAGCAATTATTGAGCAAGATGCTAAAATACATATTTCAGTAATTTATATCTATGCCCAGCTAACTGTACAATTACTTACTACAACATCGATTAACTTTAGTAGAAACTCCCACATGAACGTGTGAAATAGCGTCTCTTCGGCTTACTATCGTAAATTCAGTTTCTCGAATTAAAACATTACGTGCGTACAGTTAAGAATTTGATTAAATCCAGATATAATTTATGAAGAACTAGGTTGCAAGTTTCTTTACAACTGGTCGTAAATTAAGTTCAATAAGGAGACAGATTTCAACTATTTATAAATGCGAGGGTTCAGCGAAGCAAAACTGTGACTTTCTAGGTTTAATGATTTATATGAAATTCGCCATGGTGTATGTATAGTGTACGGAAAGAACCAGATGGTCGAAAACCACAGTTTTTCTTACGAGGATCAAAAAATGTGTGTGTTTTTTTCATTTGCCGCATTTTCTAATTGTACATTGAACAGTTTGTTGCCATTTCGAACTGAACATAAATTCTATACTAATTTAAACAGTTTCTGGCGCTTTTGAAAGTGGTTGGGTTTTTTAGATTCACTTAGCGGTGTAACGAGCTAGATATACGTGTGTATTATTTATGTTTGCCCGAACGAGTAATAAGTATATAAAATATATAGCAGTATAAAGTAGTTACTGCTAAAGTCCTATGTTTTAATGACAGATTCTAACCTTGGCCTCAACTGTCCAGCCAACAAAGAATTCTGAAAATGCTTTACTTCTTCACTAAAGCCGGGTTCCTAGAGAAAGTAAAATTTCGGGAAAACCGTCTATACAGAAAGCGAAACCCCGCGGATAAGTAACGGTCTCAATGGTCCGATTAGAACGACCACCCAGGAGGATATTTCGTTTGGGGGTGTTTGTGCATGTGGATTAAGAAAAATGAGGGTGCAGGCCTTGAGCTTTATTATACAGACATGATGCTGCAATAGTTAGGTGTACATTTCCAATACTAAAACTGATTATAATTTCAAATGCTCTCTTTAAGATTCCTCAATTTTCGGATGTACATACAACTAAAAGTAGCGTTTCTTCTGGCAAGACAATACAGTTAAATTAAAGTTGGAATTTCAACTCCCCACTTTGCTTCAAGTTGCATAATAATTTGTTGGTAATTATTGTATAACTCGACTCGAAATAGGAACAAAGTTGATCAAATGAAGCTGAATCTGAATGCGCTCAAACTTCAATCAGTTGCGATCCCAGTATCGAGTCATTAAGATAAATTAATTATGCCATTCTCTACATTTTGAGCTTTCATCGAGAATTTAACCTACCGGAATCCGATTTCTCTTAACTGAACGTTATACAATATGGCATTATAAATTTCATCAAATAATCGCGTTTCTCGATTCTACATGAATCTAAATAAGGGATTTGACTGTCGTTCTAACTATTCGCTTATCTGATATAGTGTAGTGGCAGGCAGCAAACATTGCAACATGGACTGCAGTTGGTGATTCACAATGGGATGCATAAAGTTGCCGACTGTATTATGGCGTATTTGCCTATGGAATCTCTATTAGTCAAAAATGGCCCTTCCAAACCGGGAATATGTCTAAATAAGAAGATATGCAAGTATAAATATACATAATTATATTCTTCTTCATTCATTCAATCAAAATAATAGAATTCTAGTAACACACAACTCCGAGTTTTATTAATAAAGCAATATTCAATACTCTATAAGTATCATAGATAAGCCACAAATTCATAGATGTTATAGCGCTTTGTTTCTGGACAATACAAGACTTTGATGTTACCTTGTATCTTGTACTGTTTTCTTAATTGAAGAACATCGATATTGCTCTACTTCAACGATATACAAACATTTAAATTTCCCTCCCGAATTCCAACTTGATTTTTTTACAATAGTTCGATTCAATTCTTTCCTCTTAAGTACGCACGCAGTTCTTAACTACTGTTGATGGCCACAAATATTCACTACTTGCATGAATTGCGCCTAAGGAGGCCTAATGATTATAAAGCCTACCACTAACGAGACGGAAATTGATTGTCAATGACAGTGGGAAAATTCCATACTAATTGCATCTTGAAGTAGTGAAATCACAGAGACAAAACTGCACTCCAATAGCGTGTGGCCGCAGAGTACATTTAGGGTGCTTACTTCGGCTCGAGGCAGTATCTTTTACGGTTACTCTAACCAGAAGAAAAGCTTTAAAAATACTCCTGAATAATTGATTACGATTCATTAAAATTCCAAAGGCCCAATCAAAAGGTCGTTAATCATTTTCGTTCGTCGTGTATCATTCTTCCGCGCCTCTGGTATTTCCACTTTGGGCGAATTTGGTTGCGATTAGGCCTCGAATGGAGAATCAATTTTTATTTTGAATTATGTGGTAACCATATTTTCGGTATCCTAAATGGAAATAGTATGTATATGTATTTATTAGGAAGATAATTTCATAACGTTTTCAGAACGGTTTCTTCATCATAGAGATTGGTTTATTGTGTAAACACTTCTTGAAAATTCTCAAGCAAAAAGCTGGCCGATACAATGCATAAACTTTACCACGGATTCTTAGTCCCTTCAATGGACTTATTTATCAGTCAAAACCAAGTGAGGAAGGCTTAGAGGAACTTATTTAAGAAAACAAAAACGAATTGAAAAAAATGTTATATTATATGTATTATATGACACATCAAAGAAACTTCGTCTGCAGGATCTTTGGGCATTGTTGTGGACAAACATTTAACGTGGGATTTCCATGTTATGCATCTGACAAAGAACATAAGAAAACTAATCTATAGATTTTACACGTTAAGAGAAATACTGAGCGGAAAACTGGTGATTTCTGTGAATAAACCCATTGTAGAATCCATACTTAGATACGGCATTATGGTATGGGGGTGGCATGTACAACAAATCCCTTAAACCCTTGAATATTGTTCATAATTATATTATCAAACAATATTATCTAAGAAGAACAAGCTCTATTCGACGAGACTGTTGTATTCTTATGAAATATTTTATGTTCGCTCGATTTACATTTTGGAAGTATGTTCCTTTGTATTTAAGAATCCAGAAATTAACATGAATGTAAATCATACCCATGAGACAAGAGCTAGAGAAGATCAAAAGTTAAAGATTCCAAATAGTTATACAGGTTTAAATTTACGATTTATCAATTACTTGACTCCAAATATCTTGAACATTTTACCATTAGAAATTAAATGTATTAGTAAACTTAGTGCATATAGGAAAAAATATAGGCTGTAAATCTAGAATAATTTGGAAACATGTACGCTACTATTTTGATCAAAACAGTAAGAAGAAAATATAAATACTTAGGTAGCATATATACGAAAGATCTAGATTGATGAATAATAAGCACGTATGGATGATCAGTCATCTAGGTGCTGTTATACTTGTTTTTATGTTGATACTCGTTTTTTACATCCATGCAATTCGCCTATTACGAAAAGTAATACAGTGTTGGCTTTCGTAGTAGCAGACAAAGCCAATTAATTTACCATTCTTGAGTAGCCCGCAATTTCAGGCGCATATAAAAAGTTCTTGTAACAAACTAATAAAACGGCATCAATTACATCGACTGAAACCAATAATTTTACAACATATTATAGTCCTCGTAAACTTTCAATGGCATTCCACCATAATTCACATAATTCACAATTCGTTGTCCATATAGAGAATGGTAGGTATCATTACACTAAATAAAGAAAGACACGAATAATAATTATATTGATACATTGAACCTTTCAAAGCAATCGCAGAACCAAGGTACCGTTTCAGATCAGTGATGACTTGAATAGAGAGAATGCAGAGCGAACTAGATACTTTCGAATCATTTTTTCAAATTCGTTCGATGACTCTGATCGAATCATAATGACTGTTATTAATTAACATAACGGAAAGATGTTGTGGTCGCGAACAAGAAGAGACGGTCAATGCAGGTGTTGCAGGCTATTCCTGATTACGTTGTTTGATTTCTATAGTTGAGAATAAGAATCAGACAGGTTCATTTGGAAAATCATTTTTATATCCAAATTTACACTAGCGACCATCATAAAGCCAGTTATTTTAGTTACGTTTTTAAAGGATGTTAATTCATTTCAACTCCAATTATGGCTTATGGGGCTAAATAAGGACAAGTCGAAATTTTAATTTATATTTTCTTATTTTTGGACTTTATTTTACTCGCCGAATATCAACTATTCGCTTGATAAGAATTTTAGAACTTCCCCATTCACCTGGATACATCAGATATATTCTATTGGTAACAATTTTAGATTGTTAATTATTACTATTAATTGCACAAGTTAGCTTCACATGCCCTGGTCAAATTTTGCTTATTCCATGCATGCTCCCTCAAGTAGGTATAATAGGATTTGAATAACTAGAGTTCTGTTGGTGGGTTATATTTCATATAATAATATTAATAAGCCATAAGTACGTAACCGGATTTTTAAAGAGAAAAATGTGTAAGACTGCAAAATTTCAAAATATTTTTCAATTTTACCAGTTCATGCACATCTGGGACTTTTCAACTTGGCCTGTAGAAGAAAACACCTTTAACATTAAATAATTAATCCAATCAAGAAAAGTTGTTTTTGAAAATTTCAGGAACATTACATCCTTTCCTAGAAAAACATTCAACATTAGACTAACGGTTCTAGCAAATTAAAGAATATCTGTTCAACAGTTCATAGTGCATTTTTTCTCGTAGAAAAGTTCCGTTTGCGCACTCAATTCCCTTTGGCCCTTTACGGATTTGTTGCCTCAACTATACCTGCGGACTCTTTCGTTTTAATGCAAAAAGATTCTGCTACAGTTTGAACTGCGTGAAAGTCCGCATTCACATAGCGTGCGTGTAAGCGACTTAACAGCTATCCTTTTAAGATGACAATTACCGATTAGAACTCATTTGTATCCAGATTAGAGCCTTCAGTAAATAATACCCTACTCAGTTTGGAAAATGTGACAATTATTTAATCGGCATCTTCTTCAAGCGGCAATAAACATGTATGGGATTCTTATGATAATTATTATTAGCGACAGATATTAATCTGATAAAAATCAAACGTGTCAAAAACACGATAACTAACCTTTAAAGGTTTCACTTATTCATCAGCAATATTTCAAACACACCCATAAAAGACACAATTCCTACTCATATTCTCCTGTAATGGCTTCCGTGTTTCAAAGAAATAACAACAATAAAAGCTTATGATGAAAATGAATTGAGAACAGAATCCAGTTTCCCTGTTGTGGGCGAGTCGGATTGAAAACAGTGCAAAACGGAGTTTATTTAATTGGCACATCATTTCACCAATTCTGATGCATATTAATAAACATGTTGACTTTGTTAGCTGAGTTGATTGAGTAAGAAAGTTTAATTAAACAACTTGATCCAATGCGAGTTATTCACTCCAGCACAGTTTGTAAGCTTTAATTGTATGTTTTCTTAAGGCAAAGACAAAATCAGTTTATTTTTTTCTTCTATTTCTTCTATTCATTTTTCTTCTCCAGCTTTAATAATGACTGCAAATGAAAATGTTGTATTAAATCATATGTAACGGCAATAGAAAAGCGGCATCTCTGTATGTTATTTTATTATATTTGTGTAGTCACCATTACGTTCGATAAAGAAGCCTTACCTGCAGAGAGTCAGCATCTTGAGAACTCTGACACTAAGATAATAAGATATGACTAGAAAACTAACGTAAAAAGTACTCCTTCAATAATGAACATTCAAGCACCTGAACAAACCTTATGCCGCTAGTGACAATAAGATAAGATGCAATAAATTTAAATTTATTTTGCCCATTATTCTAAACTAGCAAAGCGAAAATTGAAAACGCTTAGCTGAGTATTAAATTAGGAACGGCAATGCAGATAAATTGCCAGCAAATTACATGAACAATGTGTGTATAATTTGTCCACATAGCTTTCCGTTGATTACATTTTAATGTTCTTATGATTATATTCGAATCTTGATCAAGGTTGTATTTCTTAGTAAAATCATACATGACGACAATTGGTAAAAAGGTGAAAATTTCGTTTAATCAAGCTTTAATAGTCAGTTGTATTCAAAACGTATGTAGTTTATTTAGAAAGAGGTTTTGCTAAGAAAAGTAATTGTCGTGCCTTCAAAAACGGTTAAAATTATAGAACCAAAAAATGTATGGTTTAAGACCAATAATAAAAATACCGAAGTTTGATAAAACGATAATATTACAATAGTAGCTTATTCTATACGTGAGCTACTTGACTAAAGTTTCTTTCTGCAAAACATGTTCCAAATACCATAAACGGAATGCGCTTTCAACACCGATCGTGCTTTAACGACGCACATACCTTTGGTTCTTTTGGCACAGAAGTTAGCCATATGTCTCAAGAATTATCCAAAAAAAATTATCGGTGATTTGTCAAACATTTGCTAATCTTTGGTTGGTCGACACCTGCAATTCGCTTTTATCGTTCATATTTTTACAGGAATGCAGTTCTCGCTTCTTAATCGATGCTCTCTTCTACTTGCGCTACTTAAAACTGGAACCGGACAGATAAATTTGGTAAAAAAACCGTGCTGAAAAATTGACCGATTTACACGTAGAAGTAATATTGACTCAATAGGATCAATATATTTATTTTTATATCATAAAATAACATTTCAAATGTGTTTGTGAGTGTCGAATTGCAAGTGTAGAATATAACCTGCTGTTCTTCACACAAACGATCTAAAGAAAATGCCACTATGAGAAAGAATGCTTAATATTATAGTTTGTTCAGGTTGTTGCAATAATCTGGTGTTTCTTACATCTGTTCATTCTTACATAATGTAAAAAAAATATTCCCTTATGGATTGTACAAACCACATAGTTCCAATACTACAGAAGAAAATAACTTTGAGAATTAGTAAATCGAAATATTTTTTTCAGCACTGCAAGCACTTTATCGTTTATCCCATAAGTATCATCAGAGACGTAGGTAGACACGCGGGATTGCAATGTGTAGTTATAAACCCTGCAAACCGAGTATCAACATTAAATTATCGTATATGTAAATAATCTCTATGCAAATATAACTAATTTTATCGAGTTCCTTACCTTATAGCTAAGTGTTTGCTTTTAGATAGCGGCTATGCAAAAATAAAACTACCTTTCCGTTTAAATGATTTTACTATCAATATTACTGATATGTACATGGTCACTTTAGTGTATTTTATATTATACGTACAGCTTGAGAGGTGCAGCCAATCAAATCACATATCTTCAAAGTGTCATGCTCGATTTTATTTATCAATACAGCTTAAGAATAATAAACAAATTATTTATAGGATTTATAGTGAGCATTATTACAAATTGAGATTTTTCTATTTTACAAGTTTAGAAGTCAAACGCAACTTCTACTATTTCTTTGACAATTTGAAAATTATTCATGACTATTGATAATGATGGCTCTTTACCTCAATTTGCTCGTGAAGTCGCGGAATATTTCGTCGAAATGTGGACTCACTGAAACATGAATTCGTGCATTTTATTTGCGAAAGTATTGTCAATTTGCCGAGAAAAATGGCTACAGTGCGACTCATAAATTGGCGATTATCGTAAAGCAAACCTCACTTATCCATAAGGAAGTGTCGTACTCACAAACAGTAAATAATTTTAATAAGCATAGCGCAATGTTTGTCTGTCTTATCGGATGGTTTTAATCTGTAATGCATTCGGAACCTCATTGGAATTTCTGATGGTTATTCATGGAATTTGGTTGTTGTGAAACTTTCAAAAGGGCAAAAGTTGTTAACGCTATATTGACTGAATTATAGTCATCTGATATTTATATTTAGATACAGAAACTCAAAATTTGCAGAGCTTGTTGTTTGGTCATCTCCTGAAAAGTGTGTAGAAAATACAACCCTCCAAATTATACCCAGAAAGACGGGTTTTTCAGTTCACGTGGACTGCACGACCGAGGGTTTGGTTTATACGGTTTCCGGAATACAAGAACAAGGGCCAGTTATAAACGCTAGAAGGAGCTCAGAAAGACCAATAAAAATTTGATTTTTAGCGATTTTAAGAATGTAGATTGCAAATTTGAAAAACCAGCTGCAGTGACCAACAATTATTAAACATATATTCAAACGAAAAGAAACAGGCACAAACATAAACGAAGACTACATAAGTAAAGAAGAAGTTTTCGTGTATAATTAATTTTGTTGTATTAGCAAATTCTGCAGTTTTACAAATCCAACAGTGCGTTATAGCCCAACTTATACTTATAGAAAAATATGAACTAAAGGTTAAATGCTCCAGTCATTTGCACGAAGTTTTTGTCCAAGAGAACGATCAGCATATTCCAAAACAGCGAATACCTAAAGAAATTTGAAGTAAGTAGAAGTGGCAAAGTTTATTTAGTTTTATAGTATTTTGAAAGCCCGAAAACATCACTGAATACAGAAAAACTGGAGACATGTTCAAAAGTTGTGTTGTAATTAGCGTTTTGTGGTATATTCAGGGAAAAAATCAACGAGTTGTATTTTCTTGCGTCTAGTACATGTACTAGATTTTTCCTGTTAGTAAGCCAGGACAAAGATAACATAAACGAAAACACAACATAAAACGATTCAAAATAAACTACACGTTTTTATCTAAATTATGGTCTCAATTTTTTAAAATTTTGTAAAGCATACGCTTAAAAACCAAGTTTGAAGACAAAAAAATTAAGAAAAAAATACTTCTATTTTCTGTACATATACAGGGTGATTCAAAATTGGCGTCATTCCTTTTAAGGCGTGATAAAGGCTCACTTGGGGAGTACGAGAAAAATAATGAAAATTTTTTTTCGAAAATTTCTAGAAGATATTAACAGTTGAAGATCAAATTTCAACTTTGTTAGTAAGCATTATTTTGAAAGTATTCCATGTTTAATTGGAACCATATTGGAATACTTAAGTACTCAAAAAGAAAATTTACGATCTTTGCTTCAAATTACGAAAATTTTTGATACTAAAAAAGTTTCCTTCTACAATTTTTTGATGGAAAGTCAAAGCGGCAATGATGTTTTTTGTTGTTAACAGTTGTAACAACAATAGTTACAAGCTCTTGTCAGTAATAACAATAATTTGTCAAACTGTGATTTACTTTGAATTTCCTTTCACGAATTTGCGGATATGCGATTAGTTCAGGGGAAATGAAGTAACATAGCAGAAGCTGAAAGAACTAACGCCAACAAAGGACGAGGAGAGTGGTTCTAGGAAGATAGTGGACGATAATTGATGTTCGGGTTCCAGACACAGAGGAACAAGTATTGGACATAATTGCAGCAGAGCCTTCCAGGGGCACTCAGAACATTGCACAACCACTGACACTTTCCTAGGCACCAAATGAATACTGGATACATTCCTACCACGTATGTAAGATCACATTAAACCAATGGAGTACTGAACACCGGTATAAATTGGGCAGCAGTTAATTAACTGAATAAGAGAAGCTGCTTGAGAAGAGTGCACAATAAGGTGATTACACAGGCACTTGCTTGGAGTTACAGACTCAAATGTATGTTTTTGTAATTTGTAAACAAATTAATAATTCGAGGTTATGAGTTTCGAAATAGGTTCCGACGATTCCTGTTGATTTTACCGTTTATCCTTGTCTATCTTATTGTCACTTTCTCTATTTATCCATGGGCTACCGGAGTTTTAAATAATTACGAAGCAACAGGTATTTGCGCAATGTTAATTAGGCAGATTACCTTGAAAAACCTTGTTGCCGTTTTTATAATACAGTTTTTTTGCAAATTTCTCAGTTTTTAATAACAATTAATTCTTTTTACTATTTTTTCTGTTCTCCTAAAACACCGCCAGACAACACCTCCAGAGGCATGACGCCAATTTTGAATCATCCTGTATGTACATAATATTGTAAAAAATAAAAATTGGTAACCATATTATTGTAATGTGTTATACAAAAGAATGATTGGACTAAATGCTGCACAGAGTCAACACGACAGAAGCTTTCCAGATAAGTTCAATATTGTTGTGGCGGATTCATTTTTTACAAACTTCTTGTTGGGTATTTCGTCTCAAACATTTTTGTCTTTAAAAAAGACAGAATTTCCTCACGCCTTTTGTTACACATTGATAAATAGTGTTAAATTTCGCAATAAGAACGAATTATTTATCGGAAAGTAATCAAGAACTATCACCTAGAGGGTATCCTGCGACACGCTTAGGCTCAAGCTGTAAGAGAAAATTCCAATTAGTAAACAAATTAATTTGAAAAATTACCTTGACATTTCGATAGCTATTTTCTGCTATCGTTATTAAAAGAACGCAAAAAAGAGTATGTTTATAAATTGTGTAACAATAGTAGGATAATACAGTATATGAAAATTCGCTCTGATAATTCGTCTGTGCAAATTGTCAGTTATGTGACTTTTTTGAAAAAAGTTTGTAGAAGCTTTCCAGTGAAACAAATATTTTCCCCAATATGAGTAAAACTCAAGGGCTTCTTGACTCATACAAACTTTTTAAATGTTGAGATATTTTATCAATTGATGCTAAATAAGGTCCCACATTTTTCTTATATCACAACTTATAGCCTCAATTTTTGAAAATGTTGTTAATCATACGATCTGAAAACAAAGTTTATAAAAAAAATAAAGAAAAAAAACGGTGTTTTTGGTGTATTAATGGTTGGACTTAATGCTGTACAGAGCGAAAACGACAGAACCTTTCCAGTGACACAAATACTTCCCCCAATATGAATAAAACTCAATTTTTTAAATCTTGAGATATTTTATAAATTGATGCTTAATAAGGCACCAAACCCCATTTTGTACAAAAGTCAGCCTGAAAATCGAGCGGGTCTATTAACGGCATGCAAACTCGATAGGGTCTCTAAATAAATAAATATAAATAAACTAAAATCTTGCAATGAAACCAACAAACTGAAAATTGGCTGTAAGGTATAATTTTTAAAATGTGTCCAATGATTACTTCAATTAGCACAAAATCAATAGCTTAGTTACATCTGGCAATCTCGAATCCTGGCAAAGATCTAGGTCATATGGGCTTCAGCAGATAAAAAAACTCGAAACGTTCAACTAATTTCGGAAATTAGCCTTTGCTAGGAATCTCGAAAGAAATTCCAAACTGATTTTTTTACTTCTTGTTTTCCATCAATTTTCCATTTATGAACCATTTTAAATGTGCCCAAGAGGACTTGGCGCTTTCAAGTAAACGTACAATTTGCATCAATACCCGAGGACGCTGTGTAAGTAATCATTACTGAAATGTCATAATATTACTTTAATTTTCACTGCCTTCAGGAATCGATTGAATTGGACGATAGGTAATTTAAAATCCTATTAACAAGTTATTTCATTAACTAGACACACCATGCCATTCAATTTTATTATCTGGTATTAAAAAGCTTTGATCTTTGAACAAGGCCATTTAAAATGACAGTATTCAATTTTTCGATTACCTGGAGTTAATTTGTTCTTTTCTAATGCCGATTTCCGGAAATATTTACATAACCTGCAATATATTATATATGTTAAATAGTCAACTACCGAGATTAATGAAGCTGAATTTCGTGTGTTATGCACTGAAGGCGACGAGATTTTCGCTTTTTCCGAACACGAACATATCGTTTGATCCAGATACCTTACTTGTCCTTACATTGACTTCAGTTGTGCAGGGATTATTTCAAATTGTGCCAGTGTTTCCTGAAAAGTATCCCACGACTAACTAGCTGTATAACGTATATATTAGCACATCGATGCTCAGCTTCGCAGCCCTAAGCTCATAAATATGGAAAATGTATCGCTTCCACGTCAGCGCTGTATTTACACCTTCCTAAGTGACTTCATGTTACTGGCAACGAGAAAAAGATGTATCTGATAGAATAGCTGCCTGTTTTTGAGCATGGCATTAGCATGAGATGACTGCTGATTCCATAGTAGCCGGTATTGTATAAACGCACATATGGTTGAGACAGGTTGATGAATATGGGGTTTCATTATTTACGAGGATAAAGCCGAACTTGTATAAATCTTGCTTTCTTCAGCTTATTGTCACCCGTTTAGTCCATATCACAAAACGATAATAACCGGTTTTCCTTTCCGAAAGAAAATCGCTCAAAATAAATTGAAATTTCCATTGATTAATCAATGTGGTTTAGATAAGAATTACTTTGCGCTCAATTAAGCTATATGTCGTCGAATACTCATTAGTGCAGAATATGCCCAATTAGTTTCTGAAACTTTCCATGATTTTAACCGGCATGTTCTCGATTCAGATACAGACGTAACTCATTTTAAACGGGTATAACAGTCAATTACGATCTAATAAACACTTATGCTTTATCTTTTAATCATCTCTGAGATAATTGCAATTTCCTGCCCAAGGCATTAAATAATTCTGCGTGTTGGAATCAATCGAGAGCACTCAGATTCACCACGGGACGTAATCATTCATTACTCTATTTGGTAGAAAATATTTTTTTCCGATGGGGGTAATATAAAATGTATCGTTAATTCATTTGCAGTAATTAAATTTATTAAAGTAGTTCAAAAATGCATGTACTTACGCAGATGTACACTAAGCTGTTTCCGATTAAAAATGTTAATAGTATTACATATATTGCCTGAAATATTTGGAACTGATTGCTGTTGGAGTTGTACCCAATTTTTGGAGCAATAATTCCATAGTCAGGTGTTGGCGATCTTAAACAGCATTAGTTCAGTCAACRTTCTAAGCAAGCAATATTTAAAGTCGTTGGAGAACATACGAAACGACTAAGTCGGTGTTGCTTTTCATGGAAATACACACTAGAAATAMGAGAAATAAAAAAAAATCTTGTAGGCAATGAACACTGATGTTGTCAAGCAAAGTTGGTAGCTCAAGTTAAGCGCTTTTAGCTGTTCTTCTAAAACRTAGCCTGAAGTTTGGTAATAACACGTCTGTAAGGAGTTACGCATTGATATACAGGTATTCATAGCATTGTTCCCGGACTTAATTAACTAACGAAAGTTTCAAATGCTGGTTTATAGTTAACTGCTTAGAGTGACGAATTTATTTCGTGAGTAAATCCTAAATGCCTTGGTCGAATTTCATCTGCAAATTGATTCGATTTTTCTATTTCTTGCTTGTTACCTTTGTTACCTTTGTTTATTTACGAATAAAGAGRCAAGTATTTATGTAAGGTTACTGCAAAGAGAGTTATTTTTTAATTTTGTGTTTTTGATTATTGTTATTTACTGGTTCTCCTGTACTCCTCCTGAAGATTCCCTCAGACAGCACCTTACAAACAGTTAGCTGAATTTCACCCTATACGTAGAAAATTTCTTTCTTTGCGTTACCTTCGAAGTTGAAGTTTCAGCAGAACAGCATGGGATTCATGAGAACAATGGAATGTAAGTACAGATGTTTTTAGTACTTTTTTTTGCTTAACCTGTGAATTATCTCGAGTCTTCAAGTCCTACAATTATTACAGGGTGTTTTAGTGTTCAAACACGTCTAAAGATATATCACAAATTACACTTTTCAAATTAATTTTAACGCTCAAGACGGTCAAGTCTCAAAATTAAACGACGTTGGGTTGATCTGCATTTAGAACGTACTGCAGATAGTGGTGATATACTTGCAATTATTTTGAAAATATATTTTCTAGTGTACTGGCTTGCCGTTGAAAAGTGGTATTATTCCGTAATATTAATGTTATTATTCTGTAACACGTTAAATGGGAGATAATAGTTATTGGCTAAAATTTGGGAGAGGTTATCAAAAATTGCACAGATTTGGACGCAGCGTTGAAAACTTAGTATTAAATTTGAACGTCCAATGCTATTCTCAGTTTTATAAAACATAAATATTTGTTTTATAGGATTTATTATACAAAACTTAATTGAATATAAAATTAAACGAATTTCTGCAATTTGTTGTAAACTACATAAAGAGGAGTTTTATAAAACAGACTTTCAACTAAAAATTTGACGGGAGATCATTGCATTTACTCAAATTTTCTTTGAATAATTTAGTAAGTACTTTTTTCACTTTTGCACAGAGTAAAGAATTTGCACATATTTTGTATGTGCGTTTTTTGATAATGCAACCGAAAGCATGTATGTTGAATGCGTTATTCAGGGAAGATCCAGTTTTACTTGAACCTGCAAAAATAAGATATTGATGTGCAAAGTTAAATGTTTTGTTAAATTAATGAATGTAAACTTTCATATTGAGGAAATTAAAATAACTGTTATAGATCTTCCTGTTTCTTAGACATGGCAACCCACACGGTCTGCGAAAATTAGCAAATACAATCACGGTAAAATAATGAATATTGCCTATAATACAGGCATTCCCATTATTGGGTAAGCATGATGAGATAAGTGTGGATGAAGCAGGCAAATAGGATATAATCAGTGCGAAATGAAAATTAAAATCTACAGGTGGTCTCAACCTGTAAACTGCACAATGTTCATACTAGATAGAGTTTAAAAGTTAATTGCGCAACTCAACTGTTTACGGTTCGCCTTAATTGCTGTGTTTTGCAATGCATTTTTAAAGTTGAAATTGGTGTTCATAATTGGAAAAAGGAATTTGCAACCTTTACTAGCAGGCATTGGATTCGGAATTTTCCAAAGCAAATCGATTTTGTTTTCCCTTATTTTTTCTTAATATTTTACGAAGTGCAAAACAAGATACATGGTTAGACGTTAGCGACATTAAACTTCAAAAAATAGGTACTCATAAATATTAGACAACCTCTGGTCTAGAAGCTCAATCCACGATAGTGTAGATATACATAATGCATACTCCAAGCCTCACCTAGACTAGTGAAAATACATTTTTAATCTCTCGTAGATTCTCAGCTAAACTTCAGCCTGAACTGTTCCATATTTCACACGCAACAGTATAAAATCAGATTGTCTTAAGATTTCGCTTGGCGTAAAGCTACTTTCTCTTGGGCACAGCGTAGACAGGTAAGATCCGCTGGATCTCCACATTACACATTCTGTACAATATGTTCCAGGATTCAACCGTCTGTCAGTGGCGCGAACTCGTACGGAGGGAGGAAACGTCTGCGAATCTCATTTTATGGAGAAATGGAAAACGTGAAGAGTCGAGCGCTTTAAGGACCACCTCACGATTTAGTTTCCTATAAGATATATGACTCGATGACTCAGGATGTTACATCCAGAAAAATGTGGTATAATTTAACGCAATAGAATTATTGATCGCAAAAATATTTTATTCTGTATACAGCTTCGTTTTAATTCAACCACTGTGTTCATATACTATTCTTTGCACACACGTGTATTTTAGCTTTACCGAATTTAATACGGTAGTGTCTGTTTTCGATAATCATTATTGAAAGTACATTTCCTGAAAGTGCGTACCAGAACTTCGACAGCTAACACAAACTGTCCTGAAACAATTTTAATTAACTTAATTTACGACTTGCGTGTGTCTGCGTTTAATACTGGGAAGTGAAGACAGAATTGAACATAAATCAAACGTCAACCGCATGCGAAAATTCATTTCTGCAATTCCTAATTTGGAAATTAATACATTATTTCTTTCAGCTCTAAAGCGATTAATGTTATTACTATTATAATCAGTTCTTAGCTAAGATTAAAGAACAACCATTAATTGAAATGGAGGTAGAAAAAGCGATTATTCCAGAATCAGTTTCTCTCCGTTCTTATGGTTAGTGTGGGAATATACTTTCGAAAAATTTTCATTGGGAATTTTGCGTTGTTAAAAAAACTAACTGTGACATTTTAATGAGAAATTAGGTGTTTTGAAAATGTTTAAATGTTGTTGGGGTTTACTGAAAAAAAAGTTTTGTAATTATCAGAGTTGTTTTTCAGGACACGAGAAAAACTGATGCAAAACTTATTCTTTAGATAGCTCAAAGCTCAAGCAAAGAATTTCACCAATTTGATTTGACTGTCAGCTTAAGAAGTCGGGAAAACTTAACTGCACAAGCAGTTTTGTGCTTTCAAACGTGGTTTGAAGTTAAATGAAATCAATTGTAGTGCAAACAAGTGTAGAAGTGCAGGACATGTTCTATTGCTGGTGTGGTTTTTAAAGGACAAAAAATGTTGCATACATTTTTAAATAAGGGAAGTGGTATTTAACGATATTAGAAAACATGTTTAATATGTTAGGTTTTAATAGTTTATGCACAGATTATTGGCTTGCGAAATATTCAATTAATTTGATAGGTACTTTTAATGGCATAAAAATTATCTAAGGTTTGGGATTATATCAGAAATGTAGCAAAAATTTCTATAGAAGCGTCATCCAAAATGTGGATAATTTCCTCACAATTCTCAAAAGTGATAGGGTATCGCGACCATCGCTTGTAACTGGACTTTCGTGGTCTTTTGGTCGTGAATCAGAATATGTATCTGTGTATGATTAGGCTTCAGTACAGTGTAAGCTTTCGAGTTTAATTGAATATGCATTTCTGAAGATGCAAGCCACTTGTGCATGCGAAACGCCAGGAAGAAATTCTAATTCACGACGGCCTAAATAACCAAACGACCACCCAGTTTCTTCACAACTATTCCACTTTATTCAGTAATTGAGCAACATTTTGAATAAACTAGATTGAATTAAAAACAGATTAACATTAATTTTAGGCAGCCATTTTTTGGCCAAAGTAACTTGAAACCTTCCTGATATTTCACAAAACCTGAAGAAGAAGAAGAAAGTACTTTCATCAATTAATTAACCCTTTAATTTAAATATAATTCAACAAAAAATTAAATAACAAAACCCAAATAATGTTCCATGCTTCTACATTATGCAGGATACAAGTTTATTCAAAATCGAGTCAAGTTCAAAGATGCGACAAAATGATGCTTTTCGTAATAACAAAAAATTTAAATTGCATTTTTAATGAGTAAACTAGTTGTAAACTCACTATGGTATAGAGACAAAATTGTGCACATTTTTTTATTTAGGCTGCATGACCCATTAAAACGCAAAAAACTTACAATTTTTGTGTTCAATTTTTTACCAGTTTTTATTTTATTTTAAGTTAGCAGTCTTATTTTTTTTCTTCAAATTAAACTTTCACTAACACTGGGTTTTAGAGCTAAATTATTGGGGAAAATTTGAGCACCTTCTTTTGTTGGGTATTTTTATAGCAGAACTCACGTTTTGCAGATCCGCTTACAAGTTTTTAAAACGGGTCTACTAATTACGAATAGCAAGAAATACTGCGTTCTTCTTGACATTTGTGTATCTTTTTAAATGAAAATTAACGTAAAATGCAAATTTTTGCTTACAACCTCTATTGATAATACGTCGTTCCAGAATGATGACCATCACGTTTTAATTTTAGCGCTTTACCTCTGAGCCTTTTCACTCGCAAATTTGTCCCTTAATAGTTCAACTAATCCGTCATTATCACTATGTAATAAATTATTTTCCACATTAAACTTGCTCGGTATATTAGAGGAATTTCCAGCTGCCAGCCATTCCTTAACATAGAACTTTGCATTAACGGTATTGGTTGAACCTTTGATCTCTTTTGTGATTTAGTAACTTGTGGTGACCGATAGTCCAATAATCCACCCTAACTTGGAAAATATAGAACTGTAACTTGAGGATAAGCGATTATTAGCTTGCTGGAACTGAATTTCCTTCATTCATCCATTGTCTGTCAACATAACTTAAACGCTTTCTGATTTTCCTTTGTGTAATTCCTAGTTGATAGTAACTGTATAAGTGAAAATCATTTAGACGAGAAAGTTCTTGAAAGAATAGAATTAAGTTACCCTTTTACACGTATATCATATTTTAAGTTTCCCCTGCAATTACTTTATGCGTGACGTTACTTTGCAGCTTTTTAGAACTTTACACGCAGAACTGAAAATGAAAGAATTGCATCTAATTATGGCGGTTCATTCTTATATATCTTGCAATTAATAGTAATTTGTCTAGTAAATTTACTTTGCGCAAACGTGCACACTAAGTTTTTTGCTTGATTTAGTTTAAAACTGGTCGAAGTAGTTTTACTACTTTTTACATCTAAGAGAAAATTACATGTAATTTTGTGATACTCAACTAATACCCACTAATTCACATTTTATACTCTTTGTTGACTAATTACTTTGAGATACTCAAAAGTAAAAGTTTTTAATTAAAACCCTAACAGGACAAGAGCAGATAGAGTGTGCTTAATATTTTACAATCTACTCTAGCGTTTATTTTTTATGACACTTATAAAATTAGGTTGATTCGCATGGCCTGGTTTATTGGGTCCAACTTGACTGTACAGCAGAATTGCTTTAATCATATTGGAGTTTTGGTCCATAGGAATTAGGAAAAATCAGGGTGGATACTTTTTTACGTTTTACTTATATTTACATATTTTGTGGAAAATAAATTGAGTTCCGTGGTGGGACTATTTCTGCTTTTGAATAGCTTATAAAATAAATAAGATTTTGAACCGTAAACTGCTTCCCACACTAGAACATTGCTAATATCATTCAGTTGGTAGACTTTGACGAAAATATAAGGAATTTAATTGACTGCCGCCTATTGCATTTATAGCTCGAAGGAGGCTGTTTGCTTAAGACCTTAACTATAAAATTGACAACCGTTATGAGGATATAGTCGAGCAGTCCATTCTATTAACCTAACAAACACGAGATTCTGAATTACCTTTCACCTGAAGTGCAGCTCGTGCCTGGATTTGTTATTTTTCTTTGTTGACATAATTTACTCCCAAGAGTTTCAACGTTTTCCGCAAGTCGAGTGATGCTGTCATTAACCTTTTTGTAGCAGCTCGTACCTTTAGCCTCATAAGGCTGTGAGAGACGTGAGTGGTTTAATGCATACAATTAGATAACGTCATGGTTGATGGCATCTGCAAAAATACTAAGTGATTGAGCGATTTAATGTCGAGTCTGGGACATATGATGCACTAAGTTTTATCTGGAAACATGGCAAATTCGTCTTTTAAGGAATTTCAAATATGCTTTAGTAGAAGGAGAAACACTATAAATACACGTCTTTTGTATTCATGCGGAAAACTTCAGATTTTTACTCGAAGTGTTTTTAGTTGAAAGCAGCAGAACTGAAAATATTAGCGAAAAAAAGGAAATTTGTCTTTCCATTGAAAATTTGGATATCGAAGAAGCAATATAGATTTTGAACATTGAATTGGAAGTTTTTTATCACATACAAATTTTTCAATTTTTTTTACTCAAAAATAGTCAATGTCAGATATTAAAGGACAATATGCTGAAAAACTAATTTAGCCTGTTATTGTTCTCACAACATTTGAAACGGTCTGCCTGTGTCAACCTGTACAGTTCCTGCAAATAACCCATTAATCTGGTCTAAACAACATTCGTACCCTCCACCTTGGAAAATTCTAAATGGAAATAGCTATGATTTCCGCCTATTATATAGAGATAAATTTGAGATAAAAAAATATTTTTAATTACATGCTCGAACATGTCCACCTCTTTATTCAGGTTTACAATTTTCACAACATGAGACAACTTTATCGACATGAGACAGAAGTATTTACAAACAATACGTGTTTAATGAATTAAATTAATTGATGAAAATATTGTGGTAAATTTCGAGTCATCCCTAAACTCAACAGTTATGGAGACATTTGTACTATTTGTGCGATTCCACACGAATGTTAATTGCAAAGTGTAAATTTGTTACATTTTGTTTAAGCAGGGTGAAAAATATTATAAATTCTTAAGCAGAGCCGTTTTAAAATTTGAAAGGACAATGAAATAGGACGACAGGAAAATAGAATAATTTAAACGCAAAAGCTGGACTCCGATATTTTCACATATAAGTAGTTTAAATATTATGCACCATGCTATAAATGCCTTGGACTGACATCACCATGATAATTTAATAGTGCATGTGTCTTGCCAATTGCATTTCCTACCTCCTTATATCATGAGTGTCTTCCTAGGTAAGAATATATTACTGATAATTATTAAAGGATTCGAGAGAAGAACGATAACAACAAAGACATCCTATGTTGAAAGCCATGAAATATATCCGCCACGTAATTTTGTCTACTTTATCGGCATAACTTGAGTTGTTCATAGATGTGTGTCTCATTTTCGTTGTGCTTTGTGTATAGTTAATGTCAAACCTGAATTTTATGATGCTTCATCATTTCGGTGGATTTAAAGGAAAGTGCCTAGAAACGAAAATGAGATGAGCTAAAATGATGGCAATATTGTTCAAAGGTATAAACAGTATCGGGTAATTGTTGAGACATATGTTTTCATTATCATGAATAGGTTGTATTAAATAAGAGACGGTATTCCTATGGCAAAATATTACCAATTCGGCTGGCATCTCAAAAATGTTAGATTGCAGAGAAGTTGGGTATTACAAACGGTTTTCCGACCAGGATAAGTCAACGGAAATCAAGTAATTATTTATTAGTCAAACGACAAAACATAATTTAGTTTTGTAGGTTGTGGATAGATAATATGATGTTGATTATCTCTTTAAAGTTACAGGAGTTGACAGGCCAGGACAGACCAACTATGCAGAACATACAATAAAGCGGAAATAATCGTAGGTAGCGGATTAGTTGGTGCGATGTACTAAATACTTGTGATTATAAAATACGCTAATGAAGTAATTTGTTAATAAGGTTCTCTCGCCTATTGAGAGCTGTCTGGGAATTCTACACAATTTTATACGAGCAACAAAAAGAAATAGTAATACTAAAGTCCAGGTTAATTATATGATTGCGGGAGCATCCGACAACTGATGGGCAGGAGTTCGAAACTCAATAACTAACTAGGAATCGTCTATTTTTACAAAAAATGTGGTAGTGTTTTTTAAATCCAACAATCAGAATCCTAAAATAGACAAGAATAATGAATGAATAAAACGTAATGTTTAAAAATTCCGAAAATGACCAAATATGAAGGGTCTTGAAAGACGGAATCTAGATCATAGAAGACCAGATGGAAACCTATTCTTGAAAATTCAATCAAAAAGCACTAGAACTTAAAACTACCGGAAATTGGTCAATAGAACTTTTGCAAATAGGAAATAAATTTTAAATAATGCCTAACTTCCAAACTTAATGCTTTCAGATGTAAGTTTCCACTTTTAATACTACAGAGAATAAGCGGACGTGAGTGTGTATAAGTATTGTGTAAAAGTATTTGCATGCCAACGATTTACTGAAGGCATTTTCAGAAGGAATTGATGACCTTTGACTGATCCTTATATGTATATATTTTGCCTACAAGTAAAAGTAAAGATGTAACTCTCAAAAGGTGCTCAAAATTGGAATAATAATGTTTATTGATAAGTTCAGCTTAAAATGGTTTACTATTAAAAACACTACAAATGTAAGCCGTATGTTTAAATGCACCAGATAATGGTATTTCACGTAGCAAATTAACTACGCTTTAATATCAATTAAATTGTGAATTTATTCTTCGTGAAACATAACAATCGAGATTAGACAATAATGAACTTGCAAAATCCTAGACGCACCAAAGTTTTTGACCAAAAAATCGACCGTATTCAATAAACTTTAAAAAACAAATCACATTCAGATTTTGAATTAATTCTGGATGAATTTGAATTAATATAAAAAACCGGAAAATGTGACTGCAGGTTTTGAAAAAGGTTGAAAAAACGTATTGACTGGGAAAATTGTTAATAATATTAAGTTAATAAACAACTAATTTTGAAACACAATTTCAAGGCATATCTTTGCTCTTCTTACACGCCCAGCTAAAGTTTGTTTCTCTTTAACAACTTAAAACTATTTTGAGTCTTTTCAATACAAAAACACATGAAAATAGCTATAAAGTTAATTTACGACTTAAAAGCCATTTTTTTGAGACGCATTTGTATTTTTTCCAATTCGCAAATTCTTAGCAACGCTAGAATTACCGCAAAGTACCACAGGTACAGCAATTCACTATTAATGGGATCAAATAGCTTCCTAGTCCGTATAATTCTACTGTCAACGGTGGAAATACACTCGTAATATCGGTGCAGAACAGTGGAGTAGCTAAATTAAAAAACGACTAGAAAAATGTACATTTATGGTAAATAGCAATTAAAAATGGGTTCTTATACAGGAAATAAAATCTTATCATTAACGACACACAAATTTAAGTACCAATATAAAATATAGTATTTTTTAATAGCAATTCCGATAGGGATTCGGCAGTTCACTTTAATATATCGATATGGTGAAATGAAACCACACCCGACATAAAACACTTTTAATATAATTTGTGATTTAATCAGTAGCCAGTCTACTAGTCATTTGATCAATCTATTTCTTCAATCTCATTAAAATAATTAAACGGCTGATACCGTTATAGATCATAAAAGTTATGCTGCTGACTGTGTAATTTTATGATTTGTTTATTTCGGGAAAAAATGCTTCTACAATATTTGGTCATTATCAGACGCAATCAGCAATTTGGTACTACGCCTCTTAAAATATTTTCCAAGTTTATAAATACCAAGTAAATATTCTTTGATTTCGGATTCTGTAAAGTATTTTTGAAGAGTTTTATGCAACGCCACTGCATGGTCATTCTCAATTACATAAAGAGACCGAATAGGCGTAATCAACAGTCTTCAAATTGCTGGAAAACTATGTTATATCGCCAAGTAAAAATAATTATTGCCATATTACGATATAAAGATGTAGCGGTCGACTTGTTCTCAGATTGATTATCTTTTGTCAAGCTTCCACGCATAAATATTATTAAGTTATTTGTCTTTTTCTGATTTGTGTACGCAATCTATTATCTTGATGAAAGGAAAATTGGAAACTTGGGAATGATGACGAACTTTTGATATATTGATCTTGCCTTGGACGAGAGGAACTTTATTACCCGAACATAAGTTATCACACCTAGGACAGGATATATATTACAAATGAGCTACTAAATAATGCTGAAATTGATAACTGTGTGTTTGCTGTGTACTTGCTGAAGTGAACTGCAATGTTCTTATAAAATAAATATACCAAAAAACCTTTTGCTTGTTCCTCGACTTCAAATATACAAATTGTAATATCAGCGGCAGTGGAATAAATTATATAATACAGGAGAATACTTTTATTATATGTTCTCAAGTTCTTGTTACTTTCCTTACTACTTACTTGTACTTTTCATCTTCTAAAACAATCATTTATTGTTTAAAAACCTGACAACATTTGTAAAAATCGCGAAAGATACATAACATGGAATTATTAAATATTCATACATCGTAACTACGGACTTTGCACAATATTAATGGACTGCTTCCATTAAGATGAAGCGCTTAGACAGTGACGAACTGAAGCAAATTATAACCATATCATATTCGAAATAACATTACCAACATAACTCACTTTAGATCCAATGTGCTTCATCTTAAATGTTGGCATTATATCAATATTGCAAGTCATTATTGAAATAAGAATCTCTTTAACATCACGGGCAACATTCTTCGGTGGCAAGTCGATCTTGTAGTTTTTTTGCAAGGAATAGGAACAAGATTTTAATTCACTTTTATTACCCTGAACGAAGAAGATGCGTTACACTTTATGATACAAGCTCAGATAATGTTAGTTCTTGGCTTCCCAGCACGCAGGGAATTGAAATTAATCGAGAAATATTCGAAGATGCCGTTAGCTGAAATGGTATCGGAAGTAATTGGGAATTAAATCGGCATTATGAAATACGAAACTTGCTAAATAATTTACAAATGGAAATAGGATTAATTTATGAAATTATATGGATTAATTAGTAGAAATGCTGAATCTATAATGATATTCAATAAGTGCTCCAAACAGGTAAAAGTTTTAATATCAAACGATTATGTATGAGTGCCACAACTATTTTTTTAATCTTAAATAGGTATTTGATGGATAACCCATTATTGATTCGATAACAATATTTAAATGAAGGTCCATCTACTCTGATGACAAATGTTGCTGGTGTTAAAGTAAGAAGTTCAATATGTTGTGATCAATCTATTGCAGTTTTACTGTTTCTGCATTCCCTGGTAGAACAGAAAAATTGTAAAATAATTAAGCTTCTAATTTACGTAATAGAAATATCTATCGTAAAAAATCTATCAAATATGGATAGAAATATCTATCAAATATGGTTTAGAAATACCTATCTGAAAATTAATGAATCTACTAGTTGATTTGCATCTGATGATTTGCAGTTGATGCATTGCAATTCAGTAAGCATAATATTTTAATTGAATTTCACAAGAAAATGTGCCAGCATTTTGCGCAGCTTAAACGACATATTTTTCCTTTTTGACTAGTGGCGTTTAAGAAAATATGAAGCAAGTGTGCTTGGAAAACTTAGTTCCGTCGACACATCAGATTTAAACTGGTGCAATAAATTTGGACAAAGAAATATCGATATTTTGAGAATTTTTACTTTCTTCTTATACATATAAAATCGTTCTGTATGCCTCGTGAATAAATTGCTATAATAATGCGATATGATTTCGTTCCATTTTAAAGCGCTTTGCAGGGGAAAGTGATCGAGAACTCAATTCGAATACAATAGTAAGCCATGTATGAATCCATTTAAATTGTTATGTTCAACTTAATGTAATCCATCACATTTTTATACGCTAGGTATTTTAAAACTCACATTTATCGATCATTTCCTCCCACAGTTTTTTATCTCTACGAAATAAATCGTTTGGCAGTTGAAGTTTGCGAACTGTTATTTTATATTCTTACTGCTTTAACCCAGTGATGACAACTTGTAAAACGAAAATAAGACACTACTTAATCCAAAACAGTCCGGATATACAAATTAAACTCTGTGTTTTCGAGCTGCTTTTAATCAATGCTACCACACTTCCTTTCTCTTTTTAATTTATTTATTGTATGTTATGCTTAATGTTCCCTTTGCTTGTTCCTAGACAATTAATGGATACGCTGAACTCTATCCAATTAGATTTCAAGGTTGGTACATGTTTTAATACAGTTACATATTTATTTTTGATGGTTTTGTTTCCTTTTTCTTCCTCTTTATTTTAAAACGGTGTATGTTTTTTTATGTTTTGTTCAGCCTCTTGTGATGTAGACGTCCAGCAGCCGTATCACCTTCATCTTATATCGTTGTGTGTTTGTGTTCTCTAACACGTTGCTTAGAATTTACGTTTCTAAGTTATTGACTACTGATTAAAAGGTGCGTAGAAATACTTTACGATCTTGATGTGTTCAAAAGGATTGAATTTCCATACATTTTACTGATTTTTAAAATGCTCACGCAAATATATTAATTTACTGTTAATCACCATTGTCTAAGCCATTCGGTTATCATATTGCATAGATCCTGCTATTTAATTACTGCGGGTAATATTGCTGTGTAATCTGTACACATACGTACGGCTGCTTGGGTGGCTATTACGTCAAGCATGAAGATAGTAGACGAATCTCTCCTTCTGAGGCTCAATGAGATATTCGATATGCCTTTAAAGTTCCAATATAATGCATATTCATACATATACCCATAAATTTGTTGAATTGAATAAAATATATTTAATGATTTTTAATATCTAGCAAACATATTTACTTAATTTGCTAAAAATTCGCGATAAAAAACGAGTCTTCTTATTTTGTGATATTCAGACAATATTAAAACTTGAAGACCTTTCGATATACCGTTTGCCGAAAATTACCGGGACCTTTTTTTGCGGTCGGAACACCAACTGCTGCATGATCACGCAACGCATAATCCATCCATATAAAGAAAAAGGAAGATTCCATGAAACAGACATGGCAGGTGCTCGACGATGGTATCGTGTTTATTTCGGGCATTTCGTACGAATCGAGCAATTACTTCTAGATACAAAAACCCATAATATGCCCATGCGATATAAATCAAAATACACGGTTCGGAAATGACATCTTGTAAGCAGCGAATGTTTTATGAGCCTGTTAATAACATGACTTATTAATAAGAATTTTTCAGTCAATCGCGAATTATCCATTACACGGTTTGTTGCAACTTTGACATTAAAAATCTTCGAAGCACTTCCAGCACATAAATTTAAACGCATATTAAAAATAGATTTCAAAAATGAATTTCTAGGTTTAATAGTTCGGGACAGGCGAATGTGATATTGGACAATATTTAGGACACAAATGGAAAGTTTAAAAGTAGGATAAATGAGAAACTCCAACTGAAACTGATATGGTTTGTAGATTGTATTGTATTTCAAATAGCTTTAGTTAGATTGAAATTTGCAGAATTTCGAAACTGACGCGAAGAGAATTGGGCAAGTTCAGTTAATCAAATTCTCATTGAAGATAATTTCAATTCAAAGTAACTGATTTTCTTTGCAACAACTACAATTTTTGATAGTTTACACACTGATGTTTTTATACTTATATATTATTTCTTTAGATGACTAGAATTATCAAGAAAATGGGGCTTACTTGAAAAATTTACAGGTATTGCAAAAAAATACTAATAAAAATTTCAAAATACTGCTTTATTTGCAACTAAATCAGAATAAGCTGAACACTGGTGAATTCACAGTATCAACCTCTTCAGCAGTGACGGGTGTTTTATATTCGAAAAAGTTTTGGTATTCTTCAGGAGTACTATCACTCAATGAATTAATGCCATCCAGTTCAAAATCCGTATTAGCAATAGATTTCAGATTAAACTTTACAACGGATTTTACGGCTTTTTCGAAAAGTTGCAAACGCTTTTGGTCTTCAACTTCAGAGTAGCTCTTGTTGTAGACGGTCTAAAATAGCGTTGGAAATAAATATTTTACAAAATAATTTAAGCGAAATTAGCTGCCGTTTCCAAATAGTTGATAAAATATGAAAAATGTACCTTATACATGTTCCACAGCTTCGGCATGTCTATTACCTCGAAAGGCCCATAAAGAACAAAGTTTTTCATGTCTACTTCGGCAGACACTAAGACAGTAGCCAAAGCGGCCAATAAAAGCACTTTTACCATCATGTTAGCTGTTCAACTGAAGCTGAGTGAATTATTCCAAAATGTAAATCTGCCCTCTTAAATACCAAGTTGATAACATTTTTATGTGGTAATAAAGCTACACGCTTTGAAGACTATTTGCATTTCTATTGCCGAAAAACCGAGAAGAAAGTGTTTATGATGCAGTTAAATGCACGTGAACGATAGAAATATTTCGCTACTAATAGGAGAAACAATGAATGAATAATGAGTATATCCGGCACGCCAAAGATCTTTAATTTTATGCAATCCACTTCTTTAATAGAAAATGCTTAAGATTTGCCCTGGTTCAACGCAACCTTTGACCATAGCCTGACGTTCATAGATTAAAAATATTCTGTTAGATAGGTATATGAAATTTCCTTCAGTTTATTTAATTAATATGCTTTTGTAAAAGGAAGTTGCCGATCAATTTCCGTAAGCAGTTAGTTACATTTAAAGAAAATTTGCATTAAGAGACTTAAATGTATTTTATAAATTTTCAATTGGATAAGACAATAATCAAACGTATATATTTGCTACTTACAGGTGCTTCTAAATATTTGTTTTGTTTGCTAAAACAAGTAGCCGTTAAGCTGTAAACTTTTCACTATTGCAAAATTAAGCTAAAGCTAGTGGTAGGACTAGAATTTCTCAGCAAAAGTAATCAAGTCTGCTTATATTTACTAACTAAGTAGATATATCTGTTATTCCAATAGCGTTCAAAAATCATAATGATAATATTTTAGTGAAAAATTCATTCATATGAATAGCCACTTAAAAGTCAACAAGTTGAGGTGGAAATAAATTGTCAAAACATGGGTGTATTTTAGAAAACTGCAAAAAAAAGGAATTTTGTCAATTACTAGAAAGGGTGCTGTTTAACTCATACAAAGAAATTGTCAAAAGCCGATCTATTAGAAGCAGGATCAAGAATTACAATTGCAAAATATACGGGGCGTCAATTTGCAAAGTTCCCACCCTCAATATCTTGCTTGCAGTTGAACATATGAAAAATCGGAAAGTCCCGTTAATTTTATTTGTAGCGGCACACTTTAAATTAACATTATTTAGCCTGAACACTAATATGAAAACCAAAATCTTTAACTTTAACATGCGCTTATTTGGAAACCGCTGAACGAAAAGCAACAACGTATTAACTAGTGTCAAGATAATTGAGCGCTCTTTAAAAAGATGTACCACTGGCCCCCCTTCCCATTTAAGATTCTAAGGGTGACATCACCTAGGGGGTTGAATCAAGGAGGCTAAAAACATTAATTTATAGTGTTCCCCTTACAAATAAAATGTACGAGTCTTTCCGATTTTTCACATTTTAAACTGCAAGAAAGATATTAAGATATTAAGGGTGGGAAGTTTTCATATTGATACCCAGTATAAGGTCATATCTAATGTGTATTGCTGAAACATGGAAGGTTTTCAAACATACACACGAAATTGTAAAACCCAAACTTATATCAAGCACATATGATAGCAAAATCCCAAGGCATTTGAAAGGGACAATCAGCACAGACAAGCAATTTAACCACTATATCCAAACTGGATCTGTGAACTGTTGGGATGCAATACCACGAATAAAACTGACTGAATTTGATAGGCGTGTTTGTTTATGGTTTGCGCAATTGCAAGCAACTTTACATGATATAAGATTTCAGCCGGATTTTCAGTATGAAATCTGAAGGGGCAAGTAACAAGTTCAGGAAACATCCGCAATAAATTATAATTATCAAATCGTATTTTAGAAGATGACCAGCAATTTCTGTTTGAAACATTACTTACACTTTTCTTTTCGCCTAATATTCAGATCTTAAAATTCGAAATGTAAATACAGTTTTTCAATTTAGATTTATAAATTTGATCAGATACCTATGAAAAGGTTGTACCTACCTTTAAAAAAAAAATAGAAAATGGGGAAGAGAAGGAGAACATTTTTATTACATTTACAACTTGTAATTTAAACATAACTTTAGATATTCTCAGAAAGTTAGTATCAAACCGTTTCCAAAAAGTGTTATTAAAGTAAGTGAATTCTCAAAGTTCAAAAAATTACTCGATTTCGCGGCGAATGCGACACTTAAAGAACCATCTTGGTACTTTCTTGCAGAACCACTTCTCCACCATTATAGAGAAAATCCCAATCGTGTTGAAATTAACGAATTTTTACCTTAATAACCGCATTTAATGCTATAACGTTTAATAGCACACTTTACACAGATTCTCGACCATTTTCTATGGTAATAAGAAGCGAAAAATCCCGTCTCTCCTTCTAAAGTATCGAAAATGCCAACCATAATGGGTCACACATTCTTTAACAGTTTCTACCCGGTCGAGCGGAAATTTAACGAAAAATTGGGACGCTATGCAAAACCATCAGTATTGTTTTGAGCGGTTTTTCTGACCTCGATGTCCGTTGAAATATGAAACAGCCATCCCGGAAAGAAATGTAATAGCGAACCGAATATTCTATAACCGGATGTGAGGAGCGTTTCCGATTATTCCACTACGAATACCCTCAGGACTCTCTTTGAAATTTTGCTCTAGCGCTTCGGCCTTTTGGTATGTTAAAGCCATAAAAATCAAACGGATGGCTTCATTTTTACTGCGCTTTTCACCAATTTACACTTTCAGTTTTAATTCGTTTCCAAACAAAAAAAATGGACTCCTGTGTAAAAGTTTGTTACGTCCATTTGAATGCTACTTAGCTTATTGTTAATTTAATAGTTGATTGAGCGATTTAGTGATTTAATAAAATAATTATTTATCTACTTGCCGCCATATCCATCTAGCTGATACGTACCTGAAACAAAAAAAATAGTTAAAAACTAATTACGACGGCTTTTGGTATTAAGCTTATTTGCTTCTACGGACTTATCAGTTCCGATTCCCATTTAAGCTCGCCGCATTAAATGCGATATGATAATAGCCCTATTATTATTCTCTCAATAGTTTTCACATTATTTCTTGTTTAATCCGATGTATAATCCAAAACACGTCTGCAATGATAAGGGCATTTCAGAATCCTTATGAATTGTGAACCCCTCATGAATGCATTGTTGTCGATTTAATGCACCATAAAATCAAAATTATTACATGTAAATTTATCACGTTTTTTTGTTAAATTAAGTCTTATTGTGCATTTTCGTTTAAGTGCAATTGAGCTTATGGAATATGTGCAAAACGAATGGACCATACACATTTCAATATCATAGTTCGAAGTAGAAGAACTTCGGTGCAGAAACATAAAAAACAATTATAGTGAGTTATGAAAGAAATAAAGTACAAAACGTATTTCACGAGGTTTCCAACAGTTTTCCAACAGTTTAGTTGGCTGCTTTTGCCAGCTTTTACTCAGTGTTTGAGACAGCAGAAAATATTGATCAAATGCCTAAAGGTAGTCGATATTTTTATAAGGTGAGCAGTTGATGCACAAATCAGCAGTTCGTGTTGTGGAAATATCCGAATAAAAACAAAATACTTAGAAAAACGTAAAATTTCAAAACACAAATTAATAAAGGAAGAATAAATAAGAATAGGTGGTAAATTTAAAAACGAAAGTTTGGCACCTAACATTTTTTTTATTGAACTAGAAAAAGTTACTATTTTGTTAGTTAGGTACTTTAATGTACAGTTAGTGACACATGAAAGTAGACGACTCCTAAATGCGATTTTCCCGACTTTGTTAAATCAGACTTTGTGAAATACGTACAAGTATGTACAATGTATGTCACAAACAATTTAATTAATTTCTGTACCAATAAATCGTCCTCTTCGGTTTTCCAAATCTCTCAGCTACTATTTTTGTTGACCATCCATCCTCGATTAATGTAATTATTTCAGTTTTTACAAATAATTTTAAATGTGGCATTTTCATAATAGGAAAACTAGTCGCCAGTATTATATCATTAACGCAAAGGTAGACCGAGGCAGAAAATCAGATTTACAAAACAACTATTTAATCGTCTACTTTTATGTGTCGCCAACTATATGTGTCATAGGACTATCTATAAGTTAATTAATCGATAACTATCGATTAAGGAAATCTATATTACTTTCTCGTTTTCTTCAATAACTAAACATTTTACTCTTTCCTTAAATTCAAGTCTGTCTAGTCTATTTAAATTCAGGGGTGCATTCTATAGTACAATAGAATTTGCATTAATTTTCAATACCATTCGGATAATTTATCATAATCTCAGTATTTAATTTCAAAAGTATTTGCAAATGCAGCAAATGAATTGAAAAGAAAAAGGACAAATTTTGTAAATGAAATAAGGACGATCAAACGATAAAATTTTTCGAAAGCAAATTTAAAGCCGAAAAATAGCTACCTAATTAAGGACGTTTCAAAATCAATATAACAATCTAATTGTTAAAATTTTCGGAGATTAAAATTAATTACAGAAATTTGCTTTGAATTAGTTTTTATTTTATTTCTTTATTTTATGTTTGATTTAACTTTATGTTTAGTTCGTTCAAAGTATCATTTCAAACTTTGGTTAATTCATATCTATTATTTTCAAAATTCTGGATCACAGAAATCATTGCAAGGATATAGAACATACACTTTTGCTAAGCAGGAGTAATCGAAACTCAGATTAAGACTAAAGAAGAGAATAGAACTGATAATAAATTAAACAAAACAATGAGTACAATAAAGGAGACCTTAGAAAATTTAAAAATTGTGATGTGATTTTAAATCTTTTCACCCTCAGCGACCCAAAATAACCCAAAACTACCAATCTTAACCAAACATCAATACACAGCCCATATTTTTTGGAAGCGGATTTGAAAACAAATTAAAAATCCAAAGACGTTGGAGTCAATAAGGAAATTGGACTGAACCTCGAGTAATAAAGACTACAGCTACTAATAAATTTCGAAATGCTAAAAAGGATAATATCAAGTTTGTATAATTAACATTAGTTTAATTTTTTACTTTTTTGCACTAATTTGCACAGGTTTTTCCTTTAAAGTATGTATTTTTTTCAGTCCTCCATTAGAGAAATATTTTTATTCAATCGAACGTCTGGTTTTAATTTGCAGATCTACGTCGTAAGTTTACAATAAACACAGCGTTTGTTTGAAGTCCGTATTTATTAAACACAAACAGCAGAAAAGAAATAAGGAAAGAAATAAAGAATAAAATCATAATGGATTATCACTAGTGATAGGAGACTATAAAACAACCTTATGCACAAAGTCAATAATCCTTTTTAGAAATTTAATCAGTCTGATAACTTGAAGAAGGTTGAATTCTACACAACGATGAGCCACTTGTTTGATTTATTAAAAGGTACGAGAGCGCAAAGCTTGTGTTATCCAAGTAATGTTGAAAATGCATTGGACAATTGTCGAAGAACCTAATGAGATAAGTGGAAAAATAAGTAGCCAGTATTAGGTTCTTCGACTAATTGGAAAAAACATTGGTATGCATATGTATTTGTTTACACTCAAAGTACCACTCTCACGCAGCGCATGCAGCAACGGAGCAAATTTTTAGATAGGAATGAAAAATGTAAGCAAGGCAAAAGATGTGAAAGAAATAATTAAGTAGACACATGTGAAAATCTTTCAGCTTTGGCCATAATATGCGATTTTAGTTTCTTAGTCATGTCCTACATTTATCAGTTGGTGTTATTTTTTTCTCAATAAAGCCCTGGTAATATATTATATGACGGTTTCATCAAGACCATATAAAGAATGTGTCCGAAGATTTTTGTGCAAGACTGAAAACAAGGAAAAATCGTTTAGCAGCAACCACGATCAAGTTGACGAAACACTATAATCCTGAGCAGGCGCAATCAAAACGCGGTGGAGAATTCCCGTCACGGATTCGTCTCTAATTATTTTGTTTTTAATCAGAGTTTCGCGGAATGAAAACGGTTGTTAGAGCTTCCACGGCATTTTCAGCAAAATATCAGGTGAACATTTATTACGTATTATTAAAGTTGTATCCCGAAATGTACGTGTCCCTCTTAATATTCATTCCACATTGAGGTTCCGCTGCATTAGAAACGAACATCGTCGGCTATTGTGAATAGAGCTGGCGTATGAGCTCAATGTCAAAAGTGGATCATGGATGACGATTATTTGAGCGCTTTCATCGAATGAGCCGACTAAAAGGCGTACGAACTCTATCTACTTCTAGCAATGTTTCATTTGCAACTTTTGAAATAAATTTAACACTGTGCTAATTGACTAAAATAACTCCTATATTCAATTAATTACAGTGTTAGAAGGAAAGCTATATTTGAAGCTCATATTTCCAATATCTTTCTGGCAAATTTATAAGAAATAATTAAAGTTCGCAGATTTTACATTTCTGTTTGTATCTATTGCGCTTCCATTCTTTGAGCGGCAGATGCTACTGATTAGGAAAAATTTGAAATGAATATATATGAATGAATCACATCGTAGTCTCGTGAAATGCTTCGGTTTCTTAGGTCTAGATAGAATGGAAACTTTAATAAATAACAAAATATACAATCCAGTAGAAATCAATAGTGCAGTGATCCAGTTGTCAGACGAATCCAATTCGTACACAAGGAAAATACCTTGCAGCTTCATATTTCCAAATAAGGTTCAGAAGACTAGGTATTACGTTCCCTTGCTTGGAAGGCAATAAGGCGAAATGGATTTGCCAAGAAAGCAATACTATATATGTTGGTTCAATGCAAAACTTCAGGCGTTTGGATTATATTAGATCAGAAATTTCTGAGTTTATTCTGGTGCGAACAGAATCACCGTTAGGTTCAAATAAAAAATGAAGCTCGTTAATCGATTTTATAAAGCAAATGCAATGCCGCATGTAAACAAATCTTCATTGATAAATTCCCATTATTTCGAATTTCAAGAGCTATTATTCTGCTATATAATACGCGTTGGAGTGGCCTTTTTAGCGGAATTGTTTATATGTCCATACAGATTTCGACAAATCTGTATGTAATTTTTGAAAAACTAAATTACACATATAATGTGTTGGGGCCACCAAGCATAAATAGATAATACGTGTCATTACCAAAGAACGGTAAATACTCCACGACTGTCTGCAAATTAAATTGATCTTTTAATACCAATTTTCAGGGCACTCTACCATATTTTCAGCAACAAATCCATGTTATTACTTTTATCTTTCATAAACAAGTTTTCGACGTTCCGCTGTGTTTTTAGTTTCAGACTGGAAATAGTTTTGAAGAAAAGTTATGTTGTTTTATGAATCGCTGAACTTTATGCCGCCGTAACACCGCAGAGTTCCGAGATGCGCTCCGAAAGTTTCTGCACTCTTTACTATGACCCAAAATGGAAATTATTTGATATCGTTTAAAGCGAAATTTTTATTGCGCTTGCCAATTTTATTATGGAAATTTGAGTTTCGACATAGTTTAGTGGCGAATGTAACCTTTTGTATATTGAAATTCAGAAACAATGCTCGTTTTTTTGTCAAACAACTCTGACAGAAACATTATGAGCTTAGCTGATGAATTTTACCTACTATTTTATCAAAATCAATACTTTGCTCGTGAATTATGAAAATTCGTTGGAGTGAAGGCCATCGAAAATTGTTTTTATTAACGCAATAAGCAATAATATTCAAAATAATATGAATTTTGAGTTTAGTGATCAAAATTACAGATGAGAACAAGGATAACTTTCGACATAAAGACATAATAAAATTATCATAATTTGGTTCGCTTATTAGCTCTCTATAATCAGATTTTGCTATGCTTTAATTGACTTTTTTATTTAATAAAGTTGGGGCGTAATATCGAAAGTAAGCAAAGGTTATTGATCCATTTCATAAAAGTTTTTGATTAAAAGTTCGGTAAAACATAAAATTCTGTTGTCTATAATTTCACAGATTTCAAGAACGCGATTGATAAAATAATGTTGGGTTTTATTTCCATTCCAAAGAAGACTTCAGCTACATTTGAAACACATGTTAAAACGCTTGAGTAAAAGTTAAGTACAAGAGAAGATAGAAATAAGCACCTCCCGATATTAATAAGTTGTCTTCATTTATGCATTATTCTAGGAGTCAGTAAAATAATTGCGAGAGTATTTTTGGTAGAAACTGATCCTATTTAGAGCTTTTAAAAATATCTTACTATCACTCCATTCAGAAGTCTAAAAACTCAGTCACACATTTAAATTCTCCAGTTTCAAAAAATGGCCACGAAAGCCGAACTCTGTTGCTTCCTTTAATCTAAGTAACAAGAACAAGAATGAGTAAGAAAAAGTAACTGAATATTTTATAAAAAAAAATTTTCATGTTTTTTGCTTTTGGTTAAACTTCATTTTGAATTAGGAGACAACGGCTATTTTTCAAATTGAAAATTAACCAAAATGTGAAAATATACACGATCTCAATCTGGTGAAGACTAAAATTTTTGACGAATTATTTAAGGTTATTCAGACAATTAAAATTTTGAGCAAATTAAGTGAAAATTCTTGTTTTAAGATGCTTGTTTTCTTTGCGTAAATATTATTTTAGAAAAATCATTTTTTGCTTGCAAAATTTAGGAAATTCTTCAAAATAAATCGCATTTACTATTATAATTTCAATAACTATTATATTATTTCAATACGTACAGCGTGTTTGAAGGTATGGCGTGAGTAGCTTCTTTATTCAAATCAGCCCATAAAAACTAATAGCAAAAACCAAAATCCATCAAAATATATCATATATCAGGGTGTTAAAAATATAATTCAATTTTATCAAAGTCTGATTAATTCTAAAGTAGATCTTAACATAACATTAATAGCAATATTGTGAATAAATTTACTGTAACCTATACCGCAACATTATCGGGTTTACAAAGAAATACGGCTGGTGCATTTCTCAAATAAGATTCCGCTGCAGTAATTCAGCGCATCGTTAGGTACATTTCAAAGAATAACAGCAGCGAAATTCAAACAGCTAAGACGAGTAGCCTTTATTCTCTGGGTCGCACTAGAAACCCAGGAAAATCCTCTCTGGCATTTCAAATAGGACGATATTTATTTGATTTTGTACTTTATTCGTGTACCTGATTTGAGAATACGTTTGCAATGAGAATATGGGAATATTCTCTTTGTTCACGTCGGTTATTGCTTTTTTCGTTTGAAAAATGAGTCGTAGCATATTGCCGAAAGATCAGCATACTCATACAGCTGAAAAGCATTAAAAATCCGTGCGTGTATTATTGCCATTCACTTTTTGTTTAATGGAAGAAATTGTGCAAAATTACACAAGTTAGTTTTTCTTAATGCAATTTTTTTCAATTTGGTGAGGAAAACTATGGTTGGAACATCTAAAGATTTTATTTACTTTAATTCTTCAATTTTCTCAAAATTTTCTCGGACAGTTCTCCAATATGGATAGCGGCATCATGAGTCTATATTAAATCAAAAATATTTTGAGATGATCTGTTTAAGTTATCGATTTATCACCATTAACAGCAGTAGTGTAACAATTTGAAGATGCATTAGTTCCTCAAAGAGCCTCATCCGGTTGCGATCCAAACACTAATTTCATTTTGTTTCAGTTAACGCTTTCCAAAGCTAAAAAGCTCATAATTATGTCGCTGGCGCTGAAATTTCTCTTATTTTCCAGTGCCCATTAATCTGCAAAATTTTTAAATTTCCAAAGCATTAGAGCATTCGCTTTCAGCAACGAAATTAAGGTTTAGTTCGACATCAACAGGTGGTCGTTTCTAAGAATACAATTTAATTCTAGATTTTCTCGGAGGAATTTGAATTGCCTAAGCGAATGCAGGAAGAATAATTGTAGTCGCGCTTGAAGTTTCTATTTTAAGACGTTTCTAAGGCATCATTAATCTCACCTTTGCCGTTAGGTAGCCATTAATAGTATTTTTTCTTCAGTCATTAAATTTTTACTGAGATTTTTTTTGGGAAATGCTTGTCGCGTACTTTGTACGGCGTCAAATGTGAATAAATAATCTAGAGAAATGCACCAATCTTCTTTTTCGCGTGAGTTAAAGAAAAATATATAACTAACCGCAAATTTTGGCAACTGTTATAAGTGTAATATAGTGTTCATTCAGGGTTTTACATTAGTTTCAACGCTTAACTTAACTTTAATCTAACTTTAAGTCAGTAATTTATTACATTTAAAGTTTACCAAATGTTTTCCTAGCACTATGTTTGCCATTTTAGGAAACTCTTCAGTACATGAATCCTTCTCCTGAAAGTTTTATTTGGAAAGGAAACTGCGATTTGAAAACTACTGAATTAGGGCTACTTTCATGCAAATAGTTTCCCTTTCAAAACTGTTTTAATTGCAAGCTTTTTGCCACTTTCTAGTTGCAATGAAATTAAATATTTTAACATGTTTTACAAGTAATCAAATTATCACATCAGTGCTTTCCTACATACATTCTATTAGTGTTGGATTCCGATTCTGTCAAAGCTGAGTAATTAAATTGTGCACCCTTTCAATTTTTAATATCGTGTTCACTCAGTTAATATTATATTTCGACTATATTTTAAACATAAAATTTTTATTGCTGAACATGTTTACTGTGCAGAGAAGTTCGAGAATGGGAATGTTTCTAAAATGTAAATAAGTATAAGTAAGTTATTTTAATTTGTACTATATCCTGGTAAATCGACACATACTGAAAACGTTCCAAAATTGCATAGAAAACCCTTGGACTGCTTGAGACTTTTCACTCTACTTTGTACTTTTGCTAGGTAAAACTTTTAGAAAATGCAAATGACATGAAATAGACCTTTGCAAACTTTTGGATAATTAGAATTGGATTTCGATTGATCGATTCGGTTATTTATCACTTCGCTAATTGTTATATCCACTGCACATAATTTTGCTTAGTGACTTGAACCCAATAATTTAACCTGTAAACAAGCAGGTAAAAACCAATTGAAACCAATCAATATCAATTGAAGCACATACCTGGATATTTTCGCAAATCTTCCAAAAAACTGTAAACGGTGACTAAACCTGCGTAGAAAGAGTATCAGAACATATAAATAAATATTCGAAATTCGTTATCTTCGACACGGATAATCCAGCGAAGCAAAGTAAATCCTCAAGACGAAGGCAAAAACCCTTACATAAATAAATCTTATTACAGGTCGAAGAAGAGAGTCAAAGCGGCCCTCTACGGCCTCTATTTGATATTCATGGAAAGGTCGAACCGTCGGGGTTACTATAACCGATCATAGAAGGTCGATCCTTTACGATACTGAAAATAGCACCTGCAGGATTATCCGGCCCGGCTGCGTTCGTTATGAATCGAATTCCCCTTACTGCTGTACTGGATTATGTCTTATTCTAGTTTACACGTTGGCTGAATTGATGATTTTGGTCAAGATTTGCATCAATTATAATCGGATATTTGGTTTATCCGTGAGAGCATGTTAAATATGAAATTCATTAGAGAGATGATACAAATAATCAATCAGCGGACTTTATCTTCAGCACAAACTTGTTGCGAATCAAAATTTGCAAGACTTCCGCGCTGATGTATGTGTTTGCGTCAAACTTCCACGTGAACTTAATGGAACATTTCAATTAATATTCAAATAATATTATATTGATATAATAATATTCAATCAATTATTATGAAGACGAGAACATGAGGAAGAATCTCAATTTCGCTACAATCAATAAACCAAATGACGATACCTTATGTAATAGCACAAACACCTCAGCTGTCTAACTTCTACATAAGCTAACAATTGAAATAAGTCAATAAATAACAGCTTGTTTACGCTCTAAGTGCTGCTAAAGCAGATTTTGGAAGTTATATAATTATTTTTGATCAGTGGACTAAACCATAGTTGAATAAACCCTAATACGCAGATGGCATGGATTCAAGTCAATCGACTTGATACCCCTTATAAAGTTCCTCAAAACGTACTGCAAACCAAAATTTTTCAGAATGAATATTTAAAAAAACTCAGCATTTCCAGCAATAAAAAAGAAAAACAGTGGTGTGTTTAAGTGTCACTAAGGGCTAGATTTTGGAAGTTATATCAATATTTTTTATCAGTTGGCGAAACCCTAAAACGCGAATGGTATGGTTTTAATTCAGAAGAAGATCTCAAAACGCATTCCAGAATTATAAAAAAATTATAATTCAATCCAAAGGTCAATATTTCCAGAAAAAAAACCAGAATGTTTGAAGTTCTAACTATATTTATAGCAGAAATGTAGGTACAAACAAACAGCAGGTAAAAAGAAAAAGAAATAAGACAATTCAATTTCAAAAAATATAGGTAGACCAAACCACATGACAAGCTATCAAACGCAATTACTAGTAATAGGAAGCTTAGAAGGACTCACATGTATAAAATAACAAATGTATATTAATATCAACTATAGGTAGACAAAATATATTTGAAACCACATGGTTAAGACCACATTCCTAGTTCCATTTACTGCAAAATAACTTTTTCAAAATAGTTTCATGACTCATATCCTTTTGGATGGGTCTTTTTGGATCGACCCGAACCGCCCCGAAAGTGTCTGCTTGTTGCTATAATTTTAATGTTGAAATGTTTCAATTCAATTAATTATTTAACACAATCAGATGTAGACATAATTTTTCAGTTTTGCTTCTACATCCAAAAAAAAACCTTGCTATTCATGTACTTTGAGAGGCTGGAACAAAGGAATAAGAATACTTTTCCTCCAAAGAAAGTGTTCAACGTAACAAATTACGATTGAATATTGTAAGGTTGCGTAATTTGTTTCAGAATTTTCTAGGAGCGAATATCATATATTTCTTTAAATTATTGTTGTTTAAATAATGGTTTACCTTTTCAGCTCTATTCAGATAGAGAGCAGCTAACTGTTAAAATAGTAATATTTACATAATTCTTTTAAATCGTTCGCAATTGATGGCGACTACTCGTTTATTCGGTAATATTTTTAAATAATTAGTTTCAAATTTTTATCCAAGCAAACCTGCAGTACCTATCAGGATGCAAGTAATTTAATAATTATGTTTTTCTTTAATTTTATAACGCTCATCTCAATTTAATTAAGTGTTGGTTATGCAGGCCGTTTGCGACCACAGGTGTAATCTGAAAAACAGTAAAATGAACCAATTAACTGACGCTTTTCCAACAATAGTTATTTAATCCTATTATGTCTTCTGACAACAAACACGCAAAACTAGAAACGAAATTTTTAGAGAAATTCGAAAAATAATATTAGCTCAAAGGCTCCTGAAGCAAAAGAACTGCATTAAATCTAATATTACAAAATATATCAAATACGGTATAACATCATTTGCAACTATGATTATTGCAATCACTATTTATAATGGAATGGTTAATATTTTTGGTACATTATTACATAATGCACAGTTTATGTTTCTTGAACAACAGAATGACACAAATATTAGTATTGAACATTTTCACTAATCTTTATATTTCAATGTAAAATGATATAATTTATAACGACAGTATAGACAAGGCTAAAAACGTATATACTAACTTAAGTTTAGAAGCCTTAAGTAAATAAAAGCTTCAATTTCGGAGACCGCTGTCACATTTTCGTTGTTTTATCTTATCCTGTAACGTATTGAAATCTAACATGACATAATTTTTTCATTTAATACAGATAGAGAGATAGAGAAATCCGGCAAAAACACTGAGAAAAAAGATATGAAACATGAAAGTTTTGCACGTCTTCCATTTTTTTTAAATTTAAAGGCGATCTTAGCAGCTCAGAAAATACATTAGAATATGCTAATATTCTGCATATTTGCTTTTCTATAGCAAATGCTTGGATAATTGCAATATGTTATAAACCGTGTTTATATTCAATAGTATATAATTTTTAATGCACATAAATCTTTTCTTACATCTATTTTGTTTTAATAGGCACTAGTTGACAATAATTTCTATGCCCGAAAACCAACAGAATTTTCAGTTAGTAGAACATAAAAAATGCAGTTTACAACACATCAAATGGATTTCCTAATTAAAACCTTACTTAAAACCTAACATGCGTAAAGAATGAAATCCAGTTAAATTTATAATGAAATTAAATTAGAAATTAATTGATAATTTCAAATGTGCCTCAAATGTATGACTTTGCGGCATCAACGCAGAACGTAATGAGATCCAAATGGAGATAAAAATGCACTAATCCAAAAAGTGCCACTACGTTTCAAATTTTAGAAAACTTCTCGAACTCTAAATCGCATTAATTATCAATCTTTGTCAAAGTTTAGTTGAAGTGCAGTGGAAAAACTGAACGGCAGTTTTGTCAAAAGCGGTTTAAGAAACTTAAGGCCCAACTTTCCTGGATATTAAAATGTGGATTTTTAAGTTATGTAAGTAGCATTAATATTTGAAGTCCTTCTACAGATTCATTCAGTTTCTCACTGGAATAAACTTGCTTTCGGAGTTTTAAAAACCAGAAGTATGTTAAACCATCAAACAGCAGTTTGGCTGATGAAAAGTTGAAGCTGGGTTTGGCTAAATCAAATATTACATTACTAAAACCAAAATTTACAGGAAATGTATGCAGTAAAGAAATTTAATTCGTTTTAATGGGTTTTAATTAATCTAGTTTTAGTCAACCAAATAAAAAATTGGAAATCAAAATGAAGGTAAAATGTCTGGCTTTGTAATATCCTCTATTTCATTGACTTCAGCAATTCCCAGTCAGGTAATTCGTGTAGTCTTTTGAGATCACTTTCAACGATGAGCACAAGAAAGCAACAATAATTAAAAAATTGCTACAATTTATTTTATTTAACAAAACAAAATACACTTTAAACAATATTTTTTGCGAAAGTACTCAGCTTCAAAAGAACAAAGCTGTGAAAACATATGTATATCTCGTATGATTTCTTTCAAACGTGATGCTTGCGGCTAATTTCAACCCTCATAAATGCCATTTGCAAGTGGGTAACCGTTACGATACTTCTCCCTCACAGTCGGCAAATAAAGGTAAGTTCATAAGTATCCAGGCAACCGTTTCAAATTTAATAGTGACTACATAATGCTTTGTATTATTCATGGCTTTCCAGCCGACAACCCCAAGGGCCGATATCTCAGACGCCCGCAAATCCCTGTTTCATATTTGCTAATGAATGTAGGGCCGAGTTCCTTCGAGTCTCCTCCGCTTCGAGTTGAAGGCAAATTGGTAAAGTACGCATGTGAAATCCTGGAAATAGGGACCTGTTGCTAGTCCTTCCTCTAACTGCTTAGAATCGCGTAGAATTATTGGCTGGTTTGGTGAAAATTGATAATTGCGCTAAGCTTTAAAATGCCTGTTTCAGTTTCTTTCAATTCCCTTATAATTCCGACTAATTATGTTAATACCCTTTGGTTGGAGGGTATTAAATAATTGTTCCCCAATAAATATAATTTCTTTCCGTATACACCTCTATTTAGAAAGCTTCTACAATTTTTAGCAGGCTTCATTCCCTAGTGCAAAAACTGCAGTTTGCGTTATAAATTTTATATGTTTTACATTCACGCAATCTGCTATCGTCGACCGAAATCCTCCTGGTCCTATTTTGTTTTTTCACTTAGTTCCGTTAGGGATGAACTTACGTATACTTTTCACATGGCTTCACAAGAATTTATTCAGTTCACGTAGTCTTTCGAAATTCGATGAGTGGCTTTGAAAAGGTTCAACCTGCGGCTGGTAGTTAAATTTTCGCTTACTAAGTCGAAAAGAACCGACGTGTCAATAATATTTCTTAACGCTCAAAGAAACTCGTTTATTTTTCCAGAAATAATATGTATCGTGTGTCTTTCTAAATTATCAGTTGTGCTTGGACAGATATATATATTTTTTTACCCTGTCCTGAAGATGAGCTTTTGTAGGTGCACAAAGGCAATTTATAAATGTGTTGACTGTATTAGCACTTGAATTTTCCATTTCCTCTTACGACCTCATATTTTTTTCAATTTTTTTAGTTTTAAACCCGAGCTATGCAGTTTTTAAGTTGAATATGATGAATATATTAAGACAAACCTTCTATGCTTTCAGTTAAGAGAGGCAATATTTATGAATAAAATGAAATTGCATTTCACAAATAGGTGATCTGCATTTCCCGCGACAAAAAATGAGAAAACAAAAATAAAATATATAATAATAGGCAACGAGCAGAACCACTTATACATTATTTACAGTAACAGTATTCATAAAATTTTCTGTTTGAGTGGATAGGTTATCTGTTGTTACATAGTCAGTTCAAAAATTAAACTTTTTCCTGAGTGTCTCAGAACAAAAGTTTAAAAGTTTAATTTTTGAAGAACAGTTTTGCTCTGTTGCTACTATACCAATTGGCAGATACCAATCAGAAATACATATTAGGAAATGTTAATAAAATATATCTTTCCAAAAAAAATTTATGCGAATCCGTAAAATCGGAAAATTGTTCCACGTTATCTAAAGGTTTATCAAGTTATTCAGGGAGCATATTAATATTAATTCTACTTCGAGTGTTCCATATTAACACGATCTTCTAACTGCTAGCGTTTTTATTAAATTTTTGCAATTTTGATTAGGGCAATTTTTTTAAACGTTTTATACTACAGCTTATAACTGTTACAAACTAGTTTATCTACTGAAGAACTAATCTTAATTGCATAATAAATGTGCTTGTGTAATTTTTGTCAAATGTTCAGCCTTCAACAAGGCAAATGATTTTCCAATTGCACACGATGAATACTCTTAGGGTTACGTCGATTTGATCACACTTCGACATTCTTTGAATGAATATTGATGAGAATTACACAAAAAAATTTGAACATTTTTAGTATGCATTTAAAACGTAAAGTTACATATCCGCGGTTTTTCCTGGAAATTCGACAATTGCATTGAATGTAGAAAATGTCGTTAGAAAAGCAAGATTTTTTTTATCAACAAAGTTTATCCCACAATTTTTTCGTGACTTGTACCTTGTGTAAAAAAATTCACAATTGAAAAGCTATTCAGCATTTTCCGTTAAAATCAATATTTGAGGAATTTATACTGCTAGTATAAACTAAAAATGAAAACTTAACATATTCTATATGTTCTGTATTTAACTGGTGTATTTGAAAAAACATGGATTATTTATGAATGCTTTATAGATATTGATTTCAAACACCTCAATATTTTATTGAACCATTAGTAACTCTCTATTCCTACACATTGTTAAGGGTAAACCCATTCAAACGGTATTTTAGGTTTGCATTGCGGCTAAATAGAATTACCGAAATTTGACTTATGGCTCCGTGGAGCCTTAGTTCCTGTTATACAGATCTAATAAGGGCAGCTCCAATTTAGTTACAGATGGGAATGTAATACTTAGATTTTCGGAAATTCGGTATTATAATTAACTGAAACCTGTCCCTCGAGAAACATATTTGTTTTCAATTAAAATGACCAGTAGAAACTTCTCATCATGACTCTAATTTTTCACGTTATTTAATTTTACATAAGTGCACAAATTGTGCAACTTGCAAGTTTACGAATTATTTTATGAATAACAGGTGTGTGTGATTGTCCTTCGAATTCGTCTATTAGATAGAGCGCAAAACAAATCTATGTCTAAAGTAGGAAATATTGCAAAATTAAAACATATAAATAATGGAAAACGTTGATCAATTTTATTCAGCATTGTGAAGGAAATTCATGGTCGAAATTTAATATTTTGTGAATGTAGGCGCTTATGGTGAAAAAACATGAAAAGACTGCTGACCTTTCAGTCGTTTTCCAGGTAGATACAAACCTTTCCTAAATATCATATTGCTTATAGAGCATTAAAAACCAATAGATAATAATGATTGAGACTAGAGATGAGCTAAAGCGTGATTTTAAAATCACTGTTATAACTGTGAATGTGATTTTTTTTCAACTGTTAATTTAACCTGTGAATATGAGTTCACTTGTGGTTGCCGCTTTCGTGATATAGCAGCGTCATAAGGCGATTGTGCGTCACTTGCAGAAACAATTTTAAAACAATTGTAATTCACATTTTTAAAATAAATAACCTTTTTTAGGTATACAACAAATAATACTTTATACTTAAAGTACACATGATTTTAAGGACACTAAAAAATAACAGCCTCTGCAACTAGCAATTGGCTACACATTTTGTAAACCCATGTTGTCTAAAGGTTCTAAACCCACATTCTGGAAAAAAATGCAAATAGGAACAGAAAACTATTGTTTTACACAGAACGATGTTTGTGAACTACACTGTTTACACTGTTTATTTTTACGTTCGTCACAGATTGTGATTGCGATTCATTAATCACATTAAAATAAAGGTAATGACTTCTTGCTCATCTCTAATTGATTATCTATTCAAACGAAGATAATCCTACCGGAAATTTGACTGCATCATTTAAATAAAAAAATGTATTGATTAAATATGTACAAACCTCAAAAGGCAAATACTTTGCGGGGCCACGAAAGACAGTTAAAATGCAAAAACTGATCTCAAGACCGGCGATCCTTGCGAATGGAAGTTATTGTCAAATTTGTTGTAATTTACTGCTTTTTCTACTTAAAAAGAAACTGGGGAACGAAAACCAAATCTGAAACACTTTTTTGCGGTCGGTTGGCAAAAAGTTTCGGTATATATTATCGTGTCGACAGGAAAGGCAAATGTGTTCGGAGTAACTTCTACTTTTTGATTTATACGACCGAGCCGACAGAAACATTAGGCGCAACCGGCATATCAGCTTATAAATTGCTACTCTGATATTTTCGTCTTTCCGGGGAATATTGAGAAGAAAGAACGGATTTTAACATCAACCGAACAGAAATAAGGTTCAAAACTCAATAAGAAAGGAAGCGTTCATTCTCTATCTTACATTCAGCACACTGATTTCTGAATGAAAGTAGAGTATTATTTTTTTAAATAACATTTTCGTTTATATATCATTCTATATCTATCTATATCTGAATATATCATTTTCTGAAACAAATAAGTTAAGGTGGCAAACAATAAAATTTGTCAGAGGCAGCTTTTCAATATAAAAATCAAATTTCCACCTTTAACTTGAGTTTATTTTCATCAGATTTCAAGGAAGTTAGTTGCTAAAAAGTTTTCTTTTTTCTCTTTCTTGCTTTCATTCTCACAAACAAACACACAAATAGTTGAAATAGACAATTTATTAAAGTTTCATAAGTTATAGTTTTTTAGAATTCTTGAAATTTTCTTAGGGAATGACTTCATAAAATTCTTAGTATGTTTCTGCTTTAGAAAGCAGTGCTGTCAGGATAATGAATGGTGTTCAATCGGGTGCTAATTTTTTTGATATGTAGTAAAAGCGATTAGGTACGAAAACTATTTTAACTGTTTTTTTACTATTTTAAAAGTCCACTAGCAGCAGAGTATACACTTAATTTACTTTCTTACAGTTAATTTGAAAACACAAATTGCGTGAGCATTTAAAAAATTCCAAAATTTAATCGGCAACGCCTTCTGAATGATATTCATGCTATTTGTGATGTCTTTTAGTAGTGTGGCCTCGATACAATACTTCCCATCGATTCTTTGCTTGAAGCTACTGTATACTTCGGCGAGGTTCTGATAAAGATGAAACTCGATTTTTCCAAGAACATTTCCTTTTTTACCGCTTAATATCAGCTACTTTTACGCTATTGACATTTTTTAAAGAAAAAAGCGAAGTAAGCATTGTGACATAAACGTATATTGAAAACAGCGTGAAAAGGTACAAATCAACTTAGATACACAAAAAGCGCAACTGAAATCAGACAAAAACTTTAAAGTAGCCACTTATAAGTAAAATCTAGTTTACAAACCTGACAAAACGCTCCGACACTGTTTTCTAATGCCACTTTCAAATTATCTAAAGCTGCCAGTTTCGTGAGGTTCATTTTGGTAATCGTAAAGCCAGTTCGACCCGGCCTCTCCACTCTTCTCTAAAATAGTGCTAGCTGTTCAATTACTTTAGTAAAATACGTTGGTGCAGGATCTCAAAAGACCCAATTTCCCAATGAGTCCTGGAAGACACCACCTGATCTTTTAAAATGGCAAATATATCACGGGGCCAATATGCGACGCTTTTATTGAGGCGTCGGTTGAGTTTTGCCGTATTAATTTTACGATGGAAAGCGTCGCGACGCATACTTGAGGATTAAATTTTAGACTATGTACAATGTGTACGAAAATGTTCATATTATCCCATGGGCAAACTTGGTTCAGTAAATTGCTTTTAATTTTGTGTTGTTAGTCTGGCCCTGTATTAATGGTTTGCGAGTTATTTACGGGAATATTAAATATGTTAAATAATGACGAAGTCAGTGATTCTGACACAGGAAGATCTATAGAAAAATAATGGACCG
>NW_026018165.1:5775220-5782966 GCF_020466585.1 Dendroctonus ponderosae
AACATAATTAGTCTGAGAACATTACAAAAAAGTTTGTTGTAAACCAAGCGTTGAAAAAAATGGAGATGTTGGACAGTTGCTCAAAATATTGTATATTTTATAAAACATTTGTACCTGTGGTGAAAATTCGGCTCATCTGTGAATTTTGCCAAAATTTTCAGTAAGTTTTGAAAGTTTACGACAACGAAACGAATATGCAAAATCACAGTAATTTTTTAAGTATATCAAATCACTTTTGTTACGATTACTGTGACATAAATTAATTATTGTTTATCATTGATATATGCACTATCTTATACCTGGCTTGAAAGGAAAATTGCAAACTTTTCAAGGCGTAAAGCTAGTATGCACATTAATTTCGAACCGAGCATCCCGGTATATTTGCTTCTCAATTTGTCATTGAGTGTGGAACTAACAGATACGATTTTGACAACAATTTTTAAACAACAAAAATAGTTTATTCTAACTTAATTTTATATTTCAATTAACAAGTTTGTACTTAGCAACTTGAAATGAGATGCTAAACAGTGTTGTAATGGAATACCTTTTAAGAAACTCTCTAGGAAAATAAATTTTAAAAAATTCAGAAAAACCTTAAATTTTGAAAAGTTTGCGACTACTTAGTTGGAAAATTAACCGTATTCGCGTTTTTGTTTTAAACTTAACTTCACCGAAACGATTAAATCAACGGGGATATTAATCTACAAAGGTGCATAAACGGTGAGAAGTGTTAAGGAATGGTAGAAATACAGGGTCTTCCATTCCCATTGACCTCCCTATACATTCTAAATAAAAAATCGCCTTCAAAGAATGTTCATAAAATATTAAGCACATGTCTAATGAAACAAAGAAGTACCCTTTACTCTTAAATTATTGTTATTGCTATTTATGGGCTGTCTATGAATTCCTGTCTCTTAGTCTATGAGTGTACCGCCTACCTACGAAGTGAAGTTGTTGGCAAAATGTAAAACTAGAAATCGTTGCCTGCAAAATGGGATTTCACGCAAAAAGACGTTTTCATTATGTAGCAAAACTGTGTTGCTAACATAAAAGGTGCCCGATTTTTTGGTGCAATTACGCGTGAAACAATTTTGTGCCCAGACGCCGCGCACTCACAGACTTACTTTGATCATCCTCTATCTGAAATCGGTTTAGTGTTCAAGGTACATGTCTCAAGTGTCCCTATCAATTTGCTTACAATATACAACGTATTTATGTGCGCTAGACTGAGCTTAAATCAAATCCCGTTCGCTTATTGCTGGACCGTTATTATTCGATTTATTTTAAACATTGAAATCAGAATCAGAATATACATTTTGAATAACTAAACCGTTTTGAGGGGATTATAGTTGCAAACCTAAATAGTTATTTAAATAGCAAAAAACGACTACCTATGAATTTCTGCTGAAAGCTTTCACTGCTTGGGAGGAGGCATTTATAAAAATGTCATAATCTGACTAATCATCATAGGCTAAAAAAGTCACTCATGTTGAGTGAGAAAGAAAATAGCTAAGATCAATGCATAATAAAACTCAATACAGACAACCATAAATCTTAGCGTAAACTCCCAAACAATTAGTAGATCGCTGTCAAATGGATTTAAGCGAAATAAGACAAAACATGTCTTGTTTCGCGTTAGCTTGCGAATCTAGACTGTCACTATATCCCACCGGTGTACGTTAGTTTATAGTTCTTGTTTTTCTTCACTAATGAGAATTTATTTGCCGGGCGCAGTTAGAAAAGTTGTGATTAAATTTTCACAAAACAGATTTATTTACAAACGTCCAGCATAATAAGAACAAATTGGTTCTGGAGGAATTTCAGGTCAGCTTTGCGATCCAAATGTTTTCGTTGGTGAGCTTAAAATACTTGACCTTCTCTTTTGTTACCAGGTTTGCTGACTACAAGTTGACCGTTTTTTTTTAAACTTTTATCGGAGCCACTATTTATTCATATTCGGTTAAATTATTCAAGCACCAATTGCCAATTGCTTTTTAACTCTCCAAGAAACCTCTATCCTCCTTGGCTTGTCTGTGAAACGAAAATTGAGGATAATATATGCAGAACTTTATGAATAAAGGAGTGAGATTCTCCGACAGATTTATAACGTATGAGTAACTACGGAGAGGTGTTTGTGCTTAAACGATATGAAGATACGACAGCAGCAGAATAACTGGTTATTGCCGAAATGAATCTTTATTATATGAGATATATAGCTGACGCATATATATGTTAGCTGGAGCTGAAACAAATGAAAAATGTGGGCTGTTATATACAGGAGGCAATAAAAATGGATTAAGATTCCAGCTAACGCCGTTGACGCCAGTTTATTGATATTCATTAAATAAATTTACTATTAAGTTGATCGAAAAAGAAAACGTAGAATAAGTTTCTTAATTTAAACAATGGAATTACAGCATATGTGTTGTTTTGACTGATAAAATGTCTATCTTGAGCAATTTTTTAACATTTACGTAAAACATAACTCAAGCTCCCAGCGCTAATCAGTTATGCCATGCCTCTAGCCTTATCCATACATTTAATTTAAGCCTTCACATTATTACATAACAACTATTTCAATAAATCGAACAAGGCTTTCGCAAATTGCCTTTTCATGTCTTTGTCATTCTAGTTTTTTTGCAAATTCCAATTTCTGCTGTGGCCATTCATTGGAGTTATTAACTGGAAAGTTTTACAGTAAATCGGGATAATGATTTTAGTATTTTAGCGTCGCCGAGTTCGGTTTATTGGATTAATAAAATTTATTGGCGTATAGTCAATTTAAAGTTCCGAACGGTTGCTTATTTGAAGAACTGTCAAGATTCGGAAAGTTCATTTATTCAAACGACAAGCCGCATTTTCAATAGCTATATTGTGTACAGACTATATCCGATATATTACATCAGTGATGCAGACTGGACATATGCATTGAAGTTCCATACATGATGGAAATGTACTGATGTACTAATTAAATGGAAAAAACTTACGAAAAATATAAATGTTTTTAACTTTTTCAGTTCGAACTTGTGTTTCCTGTCTTTCTTGTTAGAAGATTTTTTTCAATTTGAATGTATCAAAAATAGCTGAAGTCGTTTGACCATGTGAAATTGTTTTTTTGTTCATTAAAGACGTCAGGTATTCAATAAGTCTCTGTTAAGACTTAATATTATCCAAAAACAATTAATATAATATCATTTTGGCAATCGTGATTGAAATAAATCAACTTACTAAAACATCCATTTAATCGCAGTGTGCATATTTTTCAAGTTCAAAGAGATAAAGTTTGCGATTACTTGATTAATGTACCTATCAATTGAAGCTGTTTTTAATAGAGTTGAGCAAGAAATCAGTACCTGTCATTTTTTCACAGTGATTAATAAATCGCAATCACAATCTGTGACGAACGTAAAAATAAACAGTGATTTAAAACGTGATGGTCCCAAACGTGATTTGGATTGGATGGAGCATGGATTTTATTGATATTTTTCGGAACCCATTTCAGTATGCACCATTCATTAGCCGTATTCTAATTGTGTATCGGTAGCCTGTTTGCGCATTTTTAAAATAATTTTCTGGGAATACGCTTAGTAGATAAGTTTTATATTGTTGAGGCGGATTCATTTTTTTACAAACTTTATTTTGGGTATTTTGCCTCAAAAATGTTTGTCTTTAAAAAAGACAGAATTTTCTCACGTGTTTTATTACAGATTGATAAATAGTGCTCCTATTTAATGATAACTATATAATAATATAAGTTCAGGATACCCTCTAGGTGATAGTTCTTGATTACTTTTTGATAAATAATTCGTTTTTATTGCGAAATAGGAGCACTATTTATTAATCTGTAATAAAAGACGTGAGGAAATTCTATCTTTTTTAAAGACAACAATTTTTGAGGCGAAATACCCAAAAAGAAGTTTGTAAAAAAAATAAAAAAAATACGTTTAGTGTTTGTTTTATTCATTTTTTAGAATTTAAATTGTTTGTTATGTTTTGTGCTACGCGACGGAAAATTACTCTTTTGTGGAATTTCTTTTCTGCATTAGATGATAATTTTGCAAAATAGAATTTATGCAACGTAAAATTATCTTACAAAACAAGTACGTCGAAAAATTTGGAACGGCACATGGAATGCAACATCCTACAATATCAATAAATTTTGAAAATTTTCGCAAAGAGTAGCGAAGAAATATTTTTCAGATTCTTTTCAGATCAAAAATTAAAATCAAATATAGCTTGTTCACAAAGAATTAGAAGCTACATACGCTATTCGTTCTATGTAAAACAATAGTTTTTTGTTCCTCTTTAAATTTTTGTAAAGAATGTTTTTACAATTTTTAGAGTACATGGGTTTACAAAATGTGGAGCCAGTTGCTAGTTGCAGAGGCTGTTATTTTTTAGTGTCCGTAAAATCATTTGTACTTTAAATATAAAATATGATTTGTTGTATATCTAACTAAGGTTATTTATTTAAAAAATATGAATTAAAAATGTTTTAAAATTGTTTCTGCAAGTAACGCACAATTGCCCATCACCTTATGACGCTGCTATAACCCGAAAACGGCAACCACAAGTGAAATCGCATTCACAGTTTAACAGTGATTTTAAAATCACGCTTTCAATCATGTCTAATTTTTAATGTAAAGTGTACTTTGGATACTATTTTCGCATGGTGATATTCGTATTTTACAATCAGCGATGATTTGGTGGAATTTATTGATTAACAAGCAAAATTTCTATTTTGGTTTACTTCTAAGCGGCTCTTTATGGACTACGGGTGCAAAGTGGATTATTTCTAAATATTATTAGCTAGCACTATTGCCTGCTAAAATTAAATTGCCATTGATTAAGTAGATTTAGATAATCTACTGAGCCATTGCTGCATGAAAATACGATAATTGGAAATTATATATTTATTGAAAGTCCAAACTAGAATTAAGCAATCCAGTAAATCCGAATTTCGTTGATGCAAAATGAAAATATTTCTGGACTTCCGCTTTAACGGAGTAAAATCCGTTTCCAATTATTTCTCAAATTTTTATAACCGGGTTCACATGGCCGCATATTCAATTCCGGAAATAACAATTATTTTTTGCATATTATGCTATGAGCGTGAAAATGGGATCTTTGAAAAACATGAAACATTGTCATCCGAAAATACTACCGGCCCCTAAACACTTATTGGCAAATGCGCTGATTGATTTCCAGAGAAAAATTAATGAGCCAAGAAATTATTCTGCTAAACAAATGTTAGACGCGTAGTTAACTGAATAATGTTCTTCACTTTACAATATGAAATTCATAGAAATAATGTAAATATATTTTATAGTTTGAATTACTTTACCATTATTAAATTATTCGGTCGAAGCAAAAGTCTGGTTTTAAGTGTATGGTTAGAGACATAAAAAGAATTAGTAAAATACTTGTTAACGTAGTACATGGCATTTTTGAACTCATCATGTAATTTACAGTAATTAGACCATTGAAATTACAGGTTACGGAATGCAAGGTGTTTGAAACCTAACAATACACACTACAACTAATACCTGATTTTCCATCAAAGTTTAGATTAGAAATAAGATTAATGGGCATTTGCAAAATATCATTAACATTATTTTTAGGGAAAGCTTCAAAATCCAATAATTAAACCGAATAAGCGCATTACCTATTCACCGTTTAGATTCTAAATTCTGAGAGCAAACCTCTGGCTTATAAATAACTTAAAACCATACAAAATACGACACGTTTATTCCATCAGGGAGTAGGTGAAATCTCGACGACTCATTTTTTATGGAGGGGCGCTGTCATTTTCATTGCCATCATTTGAAAGTAAAATCCTTTCGCCTCAGAAAATGTCAAAAGCGTAAGTCAAATTGCGTCTCCGCGGTGCGATATTTTCTTATTCCGCCCTCCATTTTAGATAATGGCAGGTATATACTTTTTTCTTTCACATACATTTCCCCCCTTTTCGTGTGTAATATGTTTCGTAAGGCTGCGAATGATTACATATCGTTCTCTACTGTTTGAGGTAACGCTTTATTTAGGACATAATGACAAAAAATGACAAAAATGAAATAATATCTACCAAGTCAATGGCAAATCTTCTAATTCTGAAAGATGGCAAATAAAGGGTGTTCCAATCAGAACGACGGTTTTGACTTGCGCGCCATTTGTATTGTCATTATTTGACATTAAAAATGGCCGTCCGTTAGTAGACAGTAGGAGGTTAAGTAAAATGGACCGGTTCAATACACTACAACGATATCCCATTGTGAAAAATTAAAAAATTGTAAAAAATTATTAAGTAATAGAAGTTTTGTAGCCACAGTTCGCAAAATGAGAACAATTATAGGCCATGGGAATATCCCTAACTGAAGCCACTGTGCTCAGGAAATTGGTGTTTCCACTACCTATATAGAACGAATTTTAACAAAATATTTGAGGCTTCATGCGCACAAAGTTGAATTGGCTGAAGAGCTAAAGCCGGAAGACCATGGGCAACAAAGAGTCTTTGTTGATTGGATTTTGGAACAACGACAAAATTACGAAGTTTATTTTCATCTTGATGGCTTCGTTAATCGGCAAAATTGTCTCATTTGGGTTCCGAAAATCAACGAGTTATCGTTCAGAAACAGATGCATCCAAAAAGAGTCACTGTGGTGTGCATCATCGGACCATTTTTCATCGAAAATGCAGTTGGTCAAGCATTAACCGTGAGTGGTGTTCGTTACCGTGAAATGTTAACTAACTTTCTTGCACCAAAATTGCAAAATATGGATAACAACAGCATGTGGTTTCAACAGCACGGTGCAACATGCCATACAGCCAGAGAAACTGGTGAATTACTGCACGAGTCATTTTCTGCTCGTGTTATTTCTCGTTTTGGAGATCGGCATTGACCGCCCAGATCATGCGATTTAACGCCTTTGGACTTTTTTCTTTGGGTCACAAGTTTATGTGAACAAACCAACGATCAACGATTGAAGCCTTGGAACGCGTTGAACGAAATTCAACGCTGTATCTCTGAAATACCGTAAAATTTATGCAAAACAGTTATTTATTCTTGAAAATCTCATGAAAAGAGCACGTCTGTGCCAGCAAAGCCGAGGCGGTCATTTGTCGGGAGTCTTCTTCCATTCATAAGCTCATGATGTGTACTTCATTTTTCAATAAATGTTTCAAACTTATGCCACAAATATAGATGTTTTATTTAAAGTTTAAAGCCGTCGGTCTTATTGGAACATCCTTTAGAAGCGACCACATAATATTAATTTAATGAAAAATATGTGCCCCCTGAAGATACTACTAGAGAAACTTAAGAAAACCAATAATAAAATCCAAAAAAGGATTGCAAGCCAAATTTATTCGTAAATTCCTGGAAAACTCTTCATGACGCTCAGTTGTAAATATTAAACGTAGCCCTTATTACGTTTTCTAATAAATTATTTCATGCTCGAACTACTATTACTAGCAAGAATCTGGTCTACCTTAATTAAGACAAACAACACTAACTTCCCTATTAATATCAAATAGGTTGTTTAGCAAAGTGTCTTACCCAAGAATTCTAATTATCGACATAATATAAAAGTATTTTTACTAAGCTGTTTTCAACTAGAATCATCTCGAGAATATGCGAAGTTAACACTTGCTGAAGGACAAAAAGCATGCATACCGACTATTTCATGTAGTTTATTTAGAAGCTCAAAACATTTTTATAAAAAAATATTTTAAGCACTAAATCTATTG
>NW_026018165.1:5783066-5791138 GCF_020466585.1 Dendroctonus ponderosae
TTGAGTTATTTGATTTCCAAAATAGTGGACAATATTAGTTTTTGTTGTTTTCCTTTAAAACGGTTAAACATAGAAACTTCAATTTTGGTATACTTCATAAGCTAATTGAGTGCCATTTTATGATAGTGTTTCGTGGTTCAGTTTCATTTTATGCAGAGTATGAATGTGGAGCCCCTACTATTGTTTTGTTCAGAACTTTTTTGCGTGCACTCGAACTTTTATCGACATAATCTTATTAATTACTGCAAGCTATTTACCAACGTTTTTATCTCTTATTGTTTTTTCCTAAGACCACTAGTTTGCCCGCGAAAACATAAAATCGTTCTCAAAATGTGCTAAGTAATTAAATTAATTTTTGGAAATTTAATAACGTTTTCATATAACAATTTTGGTATACATTATTAGGTGATTCCTAACAACCTAAATTGTGTATTTTGGTTCAGATTACAATTATTAAGTTTGATTAAATTTTACTTAGTAAAAACATCGTAACAATATGCGCAACGATATAAACAAACAAAATTAAATTTAAATAAGCGTTCTAATGTTAACTTAGCAGCAGTCTTTTAACGAACTTAAAATTTACAGACCGTAAAGTTTGCACTGAAGTTTTTATTTCGTTAGAAATATTAAATATTCTTTCCTAAAGTTGTTCGATTGTATTCACTTCTGTTGAATATACAGTATTTTTTAAGTGGCCCCAGAAGTGAAAATGAAGCGCGTTTAGGTCAGGAGATCTAGGAGACGAGTTTATAGGAGCTTCTTGACCTCTAGCAATTTAACGGCATGGAAAGTTTTGATCAAGCCGAAATGATTTAATTTTTTTGCAGGCAAACTAGTGCCCTTAAAAAAACAATAAGTGATAAAAAAGTTGATAAATAACTTGTAGTAATTACAAAAATTACGCTGATAAAAGTTCCACATTTCTACCGTATAAAAGTAAACTGAACTACAAAATACTGCCATAGAATGGCACTCAATTAGCTTATAATGTGTACCAAAATTGAAGTTTTCCRTGGTTTTCCATGTTTAACCGTTTTAAAGAAAAACAACAAAAACTAATATTTTTCGCCATTTTGGAGATCAAATATATCAAAAATGAAACCTCAAATTAAAAAAATTCTCAGGAAGACCCCCTCTAAAGTGACTAGGAGAACACGGTGTTAAAATATTTTACCATTTTTACGGAACACCCCCTATGTTTTCAGAGTAGGGCTACATGTATGTTGATTTGTTGTATTAATGTTTTTTTTTATTTTCAAAGCATTTTGCTTAGAGATCTTCCCAAGCATACTTATCTATCCGTATTATACCATCAATTTCTACTTTATTGCTTTAGTGGCAGCTTAGTTAGAAGATAAAGTCTCCTTAAATAACTTAACATTAACTTTCAAGATGAAACGGGAAGGTACTCAATAAAATGTCACCCATTCGTACTGCTGAAGGATGTTAATTCAACGTCGTGATCGATGTTTAAGCAGAAAATTGCCTAGTATCGGGTAGAGATTCAGTTGCATGGGTGCCAGACACTCAATCTCAATCAATTTCGATTGGACTTCCTATATTTGTACTTTGCTTCAGCGCCCTAACAAATACTGGCTGATTAATTGATAATGCGAAACGGGCAGATGAATGGGAATAATTGTGTCAGCTTTGAGCCGGATTAAGGGTCTCGCTCTCACTATCTCATTTGGGAACTCTACTGTATTTGTCTTTGGAAGCTAATGGTTGCTAAAAGACTTAGTGGTTTTCAATTGAAACAGTACAATAGTGTACGATCCGCGAGTTTAAATTTAAACTTATTTAAAACTTTTTATCTAATTGTTTCTGAGCAAACGTTCCCAATTACATTAAATCAACCACATGCAGCCGTATTTGACTCAAAGTGCACATACTGAACACCGATTACTCCCAACTTATCAAACGTTTCCCCATAATGTATGCTAATTCGTCTTTGGAGAAACATCAATTACGATTACAATTATCACTATCTACTCTTCGAAATCTGTCTAACGACCCCCGCAGCTAAACTATTGTCTTCTACCCCATTGGATCTAATAAGAAGCACCCAGCCGAGTGCGAGTAATGGTCAAAGTTGTGTTATATTAATTAGTTTGTTCCACATCAATGATTTGATATTTGCAGCATTAAGGTAGGAGTGCATGTTTTGTCATTGTGTAATTTTGGAGACCGATACAGTGGGAGAGTAATAGCCTAAGTCACACTTCCTGTACTTACAAAATACAAAATAAAATTAATCCGTCTTCAATTAAAACCTGATTGACTTGTAAAACTCAATATCAGGTCAATTGCTTGCAAATGTAAAGTGGTAACAATTTGATAGAAAATCAATAAAAATATTTATATTGTTCTGCGTCACATACTATCCAAACGTTGCTCATTGGTGTAATCAATTAGGATTGTTGACTTTTATTATTGTACAACACAATACATATCTGGTATTCAAATAAGCCATGTAGGTGTATTTCTATTAAAACATCGTTTCAATTTCAATGTTCACTTTGAACAATTTTCTATGTTCGGTTTTTTCTACACGGAGAGATACTTATGCAAGTATGCAACAGCCTTCTGTGTTAATTAGCAACGTTAGATTTACAAAAGATACATAATATGAAATGTTTTAAAATGAAATTTCAAAATCTTAACTTCCAAGGCTCTAGTGCAGTGTTTTAAGGAACTATTACATTTCGTTATTTTTTTAATTTTTTGTAATTTATTTTCCTGACTTCCTGGCGTGTAATTGTTATTATATCTTTCCTTTCCTGGGTTTCAGTCAAAATGGGAATTAAAAATGTTCATATCGTTTAATTAATATAACGTTTCGGCGAGACAAGAGCGCCATCACCAGATTTAAAATTAAACACAAACCCATAATTGGGAAACATTAGATTAGAAACCTCGCGGTGAGGTTTCAAGGCCTCATAAATCAGAAGATTTTTATTTCACATTTTGACTGAAACCCAGGAAAGAAAAAAATATAATAGTAACGATTACATATTATTTTTGCATGGCAACAAACTGATAGACGACTTCTGTTAGAAACAAATTTACAAGTTGTACAAAATGATGAGTTTACAAATTGATAAATATGTAAACGTTTTTTCTACATATAATCTACCTCACCTATAAGGAAACTGGAATGAGCGGTTTCTGCGGTGGTTTCAATCCGAGAAATTTTGTTTTAAATACTCGTATATTGCGAATCATTTACATAGTTCAAGAACAACTTGGAACTATTTGATTTCCTGACTATGAAAATATTGACAATAGAAAATATACCATGAAACTTGCTATTAAAGAGTATTTTAAACTAGTTCTTCGGTCAATTAACAGATTATTAATAAAGCTAAATTGGCCTCCGATATATTTCAATTTGGCCTAGATTTACGAAATTTTCTTCTCGAAAATCTACGTTTTAATACGTCTTGCTGAAAAATCGAGTCCCAGCGCAAACCGATTATCGGTACATACATTAATTTTGAACAGTCATAGCTACCTTTATTAGATTACGAACCGTTGTTAAGGACAGTTGCTTCCATTCATATAATAGATGTTTTGTTGTACCAAAATCTTTGCTACAACATTTGATTGAATCAAAAATACTGCGAAACGTTGAAAGACTGCAAATGGTAAATACACATTAGTGCCAGTTCTGAAATTCGGACTTTCTAGGACATAGTTTTCCCGCTGGAGTGCTTACATTTGGCTTAATTTACTGTAATTCTATTGTTTTTTCAATGTTTCGTTGTAATTTAATAAGCTGGTTTTATTGAATTTTATTCACTGTTTATCTAGTTTCTCCTTTTTTAACAAATATTTGCATTTTTTCTTCTGATACTCATTGAAAACATATACTTGCATTTCAGAGTGTATACTGATTTCTGTTCTAAAATGGCTAAACAGAAGTGAATTGATGCTATTCTAAAAACGTATTTAGCGGGTCAAGGTGTGAAGTCTGATATCGAAATTGCTTGTGAAAGCTTATCAGATAGTGTTTTTTGCAAACTAAACTTCAGTGAAAAAAGTTTACATAATTTATCATTTAGCTAACAGCAAAATATTCTTAATTAGGTGCACATCAAACAGCTCTTATCTAATTTGCAATTATAATTTCAATAAACGAGAGTTCTTATCCACAACCATGTTGCTGTAGATAAGTCATATATGATTGAGCCAGACGCAAGGTTTCAAATTCTTTCTCTTGCGTATTTTGCTTCAATATTTTGTCCTTAATAAAAATAGTATTTCCCTATGTCTTCTATTATAGATCAACATAATTTAATTAATTTATTAATTAATAAACAATTTTTTTAAATTTGCGTTTTTTTTGGTTCACGTTTCTAAATCACTTTCTTTCGTATTGAAAACTTTGTCATAATGATTTATTCTTTTTTATTTTGCTGCTAATTGCATTTTCAATTTTAAAGACATTTTTCAATTTCAATCAAACATTTGTCAATAAAGGAGTTTGGATAATTATTGACACTTAAACTTCTTATATCAGTTGATTTTTGTTTGCAAAATTAAATTAATTACAAATTATTATTGAAAAGAGCACTCTATGTAAATATGCAATAGAACGTGGGGAATATTTCAGTTTCTAAAAAACGAAAATGTTGAGGCGAATTCCCCAAGAAAAAGATTTTGAAAATGTAGCAAACTTGAACACTTTGAAAGAGGTTGACGTTCTTCTGATAGCGATAGCAGTATTTTGCTTTCAGAACAATTTCTGATCCAAACCGTACATCACAATTATTACTTGATCATTTCGCTTACACGTTAAAATGCTTTACAGAGTAACTTTGAAAGGAAATAAGACCTCCAGTAGCTGTAATAATTAACCCCAGGCCTTTTAGTATCAACCATTATCATGCCACAGCACATTTAATCTCGTGTTTCATCAGCATCAAAATAATAAATTAACCCGGCAATTTCTGCAGACACTTGAAGCGCCATGTTATTAATTAATACGTTTCGCCCACTAACAAACACAATTTAGTTCGATGCAAGCTCCATATGTTATTCGAATGTTAATTGGTGCGTTAAACTGACCAGTACCTACGTGTGAATTTGCGACAAAAAAGTGCTATGCATATACAAAAAAACAGCGAAAATGAATTCGGCATAATGAAATTACGTGCAAAGTTTGAAGGTTTGATGCTGATTATGCAGCATTATCATACTCGTATATTTTGAATCTGTTAACATTTGGTAATGAATTAAAGCATCGGGTATTCGTCTGATTTATGAAAAATAAAAACCCTTCAAATTGCCAATGTAGCCGCAACGAGATAACCACCATTGTTTGGCGAGTAAATAAATTGCTTAATTGGCACTGATCGAAGTATGCAGCAATATTTTACTGCTGCCAATAAAAGAAAAAATCTTCCAACGAACGAAAACACGCAGATGTTTCCATATGACATGATTGGCCAACAATTCGTATCGTATGGGGTGTGAACTTGCTCATAGCGTAAACATACTTTTCACGTCCTAATAATTAACTAAAATGACGAAAGAACGGAAAAATCGAATTTATCCGAAGCTGTGGGTTTACAGAAGCTCTAATGTACCATAAAATTACTTTGGAGCTGAGCGTTCCCATTAAGTTGTCAGGTAAACATTGAACACGGTTAATCGGTTTATAAATTGACAAGTGCTTATTTGGCAGGCAGGCTGATAAAAGCTATTCAGCAATAATCTAATTATGAAAACATTAATTAAATACTTATTTTATTGAAGGGATTCTTAGCTGCCTAGTTCCTTCAGTCTAAACCTTTTTGGAAAGAATACTCATTCTGATCCAGATGCTTACATCTATTTCAATAAAATAAAAGACGGTTATTACAAATACCCAATTAAAATTAAAATCAGAATGAAATTGCTTAAGTGAAATCCGAGGACCAAATAATGGCGAAACTATTGCAACTTCCTGCCAGCTTTCATCGAATAATCCAGTCGAAGCGCTAGCATTCCTACAATGTCTCTAATTAAAGATTCAGTACTGCAGTCCATGAACTAACAAATTAAATTAAAGCTGTACCTTTTAATTACCCAAACTAACCGCATTCAGTTGAAAGCATTTTAATTTTCACTTGAAACTAGTTACAGCCTGTGCGGCTCTCATTTAGATTTCAGTTGTTATGAAGACCACCATAGTAAATTGTTTTATGACGATTCCTTCAACTGGAATAAATGCCGTGTGTCTGATTGTTTTCAATACGTAACTTAGTATTCAAATGTTAGAAAAGTTACTTTCTTTGGGATTTTGAAACTTAACAGCGCGATTTCAGTTTGTAAATTTTGCATCAAAATTAATTAATGTATTAATGAAATATTTCAAATAATAATTAAATACTGTCTAAACATTAAAGGTTAGTTGGCCAGAGGACATTAGTTTCATTTGAAATGTAGTGATTGGACTATCTGTTAGTGGAAAGATAGAATAAAAATTTTAAATTTAATATTTTAACTGAACACGAGAAGTAGGACGAGACGTAAGAGCTGCTTGATAACTTCATATATTGTTGTTAATTCATATTTATAACAAAAGCTGCAGATACTTAAAAGAGTAGTTAGATTGAGTGATTGATTAATTTTTTTAAGATACAATAGATGCGAGAAGACAAGCTCACGCCTCAACACATGACAATGGCCAATTATGAACAATAACCATACAGAAACTACAAGAAAGTAAGCTTAAAATGAAAAAAGTACATGTGAATTGAATTACAAAATAAAAACTAAACACACACACACTCACATATGGATCCGACTGAAATGGCATGGACTTATGGAACGACATAAAATACATAACAGTTAGCAGAAATGTTATTCTAGTAAACGACATCAACTAGACTGAGGTAATAAGGTTCCGCCAGCGTTGGGCATGTAAAATGGCAGTTTCAATCTCAGAAAGATTAAATTACAAACGCATTGTGTATAATGCAACACAAATAACGCAAACAAATAGCCATCATGCAAGTAAAGCTTTTCACGTTTAATATCTGGCATTCAAGTTGCCCAAAAACAAGCTAATGCAACACTTAATTACATTCAAATATCCCATTATTTCGCATGACATTTTCTAAATTAAAGTTGGAAATTAGACGAGTTATAGTCGGTACGCTAACTAGTGGATAATGGAACAAAGCAACAATTAGATAAATAAGATTAACTGCAAGGCAGAATTATACAATTGAAATGTTTTCAACTAAATGCGGTTAGTAGAGTAATTAAAGGGTACAGCCTTAATTTCATTTCTGGGTTTTCTCAGATTGGCATTCGAATTGCAGCGAGCTAACGAGACCGCTGTGGAAGCTGCAGGAGTGAAAGCAATACTTGATGACGGTATTCGTTAGAAATAGATGATTTTCATCAGAATGTAATTTGATTTGAAATGCCTGGTTAGCTGGAAAATGGCCGTATTAAAGTTGATATGGAACACATGACAACAAAAGGCACTAGTAAAAAAAGGTACGGTACGTAAAAATAACATGGTGAATCATACGATACGGAGTAAAGAGTGAAAAAATCGACGAAATGTTTGGATTTCATTGACGGAAATGACAGGATAAAGAGTAAGAGAAATTATTATAATTTCAGTTAAGATTCACCCTTATCGAGTGTTCTAAAGTGTTTCATTTTCATGATGATGAAGCACTATGTAGGAAGCTTCAGAAAGATCCTCTGACACGTAGGTTGTTGTTTTTAAGCTATGATCCTCAAGTTAAAGTTTTTAAATTACGTTATAAAAAATATGATTTTTTGGATAGAAAATTATTATTTGAAAAAAATTAGAGCTAAGCAAACACACAGTCCGTTAAGTAACTCCACTGTGATACCATGTATTTCTAGGTTGTAACCAGTGTTGTTCAAGCGAAAATATTTAAAAGCTACTATCAATAAAGATAAAAGTTTTACAAATGCAACTGCGCATACTGTTCACAGTCCTGCAACTCTCTTCTTTTACAACAAGATTTATTTTAAGCAAATAGTTAACAGAACATAATTATGGGGTCACCACTATCCCCATTTTTTAGTAATTTATT
>NW_026018165.1:5791238-5800191 GCF_020466585.1 Dendroctonus ponderosae
TTCCATATAATATTGTGGCGAAGCATAAACTTTGAGTTATTTTGTTTCGCTAAAATCACCTAGAATACTTTGCAAGGCTATAAAATATCTAAGCAGCTCCTATAACTGAAAATTTATTATTGAAGTCGGATAGGATCCCGGACGTAAAAGCACGAAAGGGTTGTCTTGTTTAGAAATTGCTATGGAGGATGTAGGAAAATGTAACGAGACATGACGCATGAGAGGAATCAGATATTTCTATTGATTTTTTCCCGAAACCTTGTTAAATTTGCGAATAGTGAACAAAGGCTATATGTTGCCGGTTTATTGTTTTCGCAGATGGTGTGAACAAAATATACTCAACTTAGCAATCCTGAAAGGATTATTAGTATATTTTAACAAAATAAGCAAAACATAAACCCTCATCCCTTTAGTGCTCGATGTTCTTTGTGTGTATCTTTCGTTCACTGCACCATTGCTGGTGCCGATCAAATCTTCTTGGTATTTATTKCTTCCGTCATTTATCGATTTTTTTTATTATCTAGCACAAGATTAAAAGTAGTAGATTAAGTTAAAGACAAATGGCTTATTAGTATACTGTACTAGATTGCTATAATAATAAAAAAAAAATAAAAAAATCTAGCACAAGATCCGAAACAACATTAAAAGCTTCGTTCTCAATATTAGATGGCAGATCAACGCTTGAACTTATTTTGAAATGTGCAATTTTMCGACACAACTTTTACAATGATTGAAGTAYTAATTACMGCACTAGTGAGGTAATAAATTGAAAAAAGCACTAGTGCGGTAATAAACATCATTATGGCATTTGAAAGAGTGCCAGATCACAGTCATTATATAACAGTATTACATATTAAAAATAGTGCGTGCTAAAAAAGCAGAGTACTTATAAAAAAACTTGCAACATTTCTTTCATGTAAATACGATATCGCACGACGTTGGTATAAATTAAATATCACATTTTTAATTATTCAAATTAATACATTACCACAAAACCACAAAACAAGTTTTCAATACGAATCATATCTTGATGCAGTGAGGTGCGTGGAGGTTTATTTAAATCACGGTTTTGAAGGATTGCAAGTAAAGGTTTTGCAAGAAACTCAGATCGAACACATTTCCTAATTTTCGTTACAGGACGAAAAAAAAAGGTGCAGCACGATGGAACGCGCTTAATTTTTTGGGACCAGATTGCCTGTAAGCTGAAGGACGGACACATTCCTCGCATTTGGTACCGGGGAACATTGTGCCAGCTCATGGACAACTTTTCCAAATATTTGTGAAAATTGCAAACATAAGCAATTAAAGTAAATTATACATTAAAAAAATCACATCATAGTTTTTGGAATAAACGTCAGTTGAAAGTTAAAAATGCAAAGACGAAATAAAATTACATGAAATATCAGCCATTGTGGCAATTTTACTTTAGTTTTGGGCTAGTTTGTCGCGCTGGTATTACAAGAATGTTTCATAAAGCCGCTTATGTACATGCTGATTCAACATTAGCGTCATTCCTTTTAAGAGTAGCAGGGGCTCACTATAGAGTACGAGAGAACTATTGAGTTTTTTTGATAATTTATGGAAGATATTAACAGTTGAAAATCGAATTTCAACTTCGTTATTAACCATTATTTTGAAATTGTTCCATATTTAATTGGTAGCATATTGGAATACTTAAGCATTCAAAAAGAAAAATTACGATCTTTGCATCAAATTACRRAACATTTTTATATTAAAGAAGTCCTCTTCTACAATTGTTTAATGAAAAGTCAAAGCGGSAATGATGTTTTTTGTCATTAACAGATAATTATAGGTAGATCGCGTTTGTCAATAATAACAATAATTTGTCAAACTGCGACTTAATTATTTGAAGCTCYATTCACGCATTTGCGGATATGAGTTTAGTTCTCGGGAAATGCCACAGTAAGATAGCAGAAGCCGTAAGAACTSACGCCAACAAAGGAAGAGAGACAATAACGATTGCCTTTAGGAAGATAGTGGACGACAATAGATGCTCGGATTCCAGACTCRGAGGAACAAGTATTGGACATAATTGCAGCAGAGTCTTCCAGGGGTACTCAGAGCACAATAACTGCCACTGTTCCAGGCACCAAATAAGTAACGAGGAAGGGTTACATTCCTACCACGTATGCACACAGCACAAGGACACATTAAACCAATGGATTACTGAACACCGGCACCGTCTGAGCAGGAGTTAATTAACCGAATTCGAGAAGCTGCTCGATAAGAGTAGAGAATAAGTASATTACACAGGGACTAAMTTTTTTCCAGTTAATGACWYAAATTTAYGTTTATTKATAAACATAAATTCGAGATTATGAGGACAATAATTGACATTTCGAAAAGGACATTCCATAGTCAACGAGTCYTGTTGCATTTATCGTTTATCCTTGTCTATTTTATTGTTACTTTCAATATAATGTCATAGGTACCGGAATTTTTAATATCTACGATGCAACAGGTATTTTCGAAATGTTAATCAGGCAGATTACCTCGAAAAATATTGTTGCCGTCTTTTTGATATAGTTTTTGATTAATATGTCAGTGTTTAATAACACTTAATTTTTTGAACAATTTTTTCTGTACTGCTAAAACACCGCCAGACAACATCTCCAGAGGAATGACGCCAATTTTGAAACACCCTGAATCTGAAAACAACTTTCCATAAAAATATTAATTTAAACTTTACGAAAACTAGAAAAAAATAAATCATCTCGCACCATGTTCTCTGAGCTTCATCGATGTCGAATTAAAATTCCGATTATTTAAATTCAATAATAAAGTTTCCTCCAATATGAATCGGGACCGACAGCGCTGTAAGAAAAATGCGAAAACTGAAAGATACGTATGGACCAAGTCGGAGGAAACCAAAGTTGGAAACCGACATGTCCTTTCAGTGTGCTCATTCGCGTTTCAAATTTTCTCCGATGTATTAAAAGTTGGATTTTCATTTTTGGAATTGCTTTTAAAACAGCAGACCAAGCTTAATTTCAATAAAATTATGCTAATATGACGAGGAAGCTGAGCAGAAATTTTCTAGATTAAGTTTGATCCTGAAGCCAGACGCAGATGTTCAATTAGTGCAAACAATGTATCGATTGGAAATTGGCTGTCTACAACAAGAATTTGCCATGTAATCAGCGACTAACAGCCCGATAATTAGTTCGGTGTTTCGATGGACTCTTGTTTATTTCCTAATTAGCCTAAACGGCTTCTAGTGGGCAACTTACAATGGGGATTGCGTAGGATCTGGGCGACGCAAGTTCCAGCTTACTTTAATTGGAAACTCTATCCTCAATCAAAATTTCGTAAGTTTATAATATAGAGTGGATAGGTTTTGTAAAGGAGCCTCGAAGCAGTTGTCTCATTAAACTCCCAAGAATCCCGAAACTGAATTTCAATTTTCTGAAAAACGTGTTTAATTTACAAACTATTAATAATCAATAAAATTTTACTACTTAAAGCTGCTTAAAGTAGAAGTATCCTAATTTATTTTCCGTGCTCATATTTGCATATTAGTACAAGGAATGGGCTAGAATGTACATACATAAGCAAACAATGTCACGGTAATGAAAACTGAAAGGCAAAATGCGCAACTGAGTATATTTATGTTTCATTCAAACAGATCAATATTTTGCGGAAAATTGTCTCATATTTTCTTTACCGAATAGTGCCGGAAATAGGGATGTRAACGAAAACATACATGCTTTGATAAACCAATACCTACTACGAATTTCCTTCTTTAAACATAWCATCCCAATTTTCAGCAGTACAGAAATAACAATGTCTAAATATCGCATTTCACTACTGATTGCCTGTTGATAAATTACTTTTAAAATAACGTGGAAAGTAAAACAGAACTGCTGGCATAAATGAGATAACAAGCTTAACGCTTGTCTCAAATTTGACGCTTTACACATTATGTGGATTAAGTGCGTGGAAACTCGAACCTCGTCTGAGAAGTTTTAAGGTTTACAATCACACATTCAGCTTTGAGGATGAAAGATGGGGGCATGTGATCTTCGCAATTAATTAAGCAGAATTTATGGCAAAAGCGAAACTTTGACACTATTCATAGAAATTAAAGTACATAGATTATATTTGTCATAATGATAAATGCTCATAATGGATTACTTTTCAACTCAGCTTTAATGGGAGAAAATTGTTTTTAATTTAATAATACAAAATTATGATATAAGACTGAGAAGATTTAGTTTAAGACTATCTTTAAGTGAAGTGATCTCATTTCTTAACAGATTTACTTAGCCTTTTTGGTGGTTCTAAAATCACAATAGGTCAGAAATATTTCCTTCTTAATAATCGGGGGTCTGGTGAAATTATAGTTGTCAAAGTTGGCAAAAGTTAACATAGGGAATCAAATCTTTGATAAATTCTTAATGTTATTAAAACAAGGCACATAAAGAAGTTTAATTTTGGAAACTAGAGAGACAGAAACAGTGGCAGTGGCTTGAATGATACTGCATTTAAGATTCTAAATAATATTTTTTATACAACTGGCTTAAAAACAGGAAGAACGTTTTTCAACGTTGTAGACGTTTTGAGTCAAGAGAGTGAAGATAACTCAACTAAAATGATATGAGTCTGTAATGCTTTTATATTTCCTATATGAAACACTATAATGTTTTGCACTCATGTTCTTGCTCAGCTGCAACATTTTCTTTCTTATTTTTCAGCATGAATAATGTTGTATGCGTTTGAGCGCTTATTTTCTCATTGTTAAAACCATAAAGCCTGGTACAACTTGATGACTAAGACATTGAACATGTCGATTTTGAGATATTCATCATGCAAGCTTATATTACTAGCATTTCAAGAGTTATTTTGCTTTCTACAGTTTTTATTCATTCAGCGTTCGTCCAAAATAACTTTCCCGTGCACATAGAAGCAGTATCTGGAAAATATCTCGTTGGTAATTTGAGTGATTAATTCCTTAACACACATGTAATAGTGGAATAGAAAAAGAACAAAAAGCACAAATTTAAAGAATATTGTTTCTATCAAACATATCAAATAAAAGTTTGTAATTGTTTATTTCTATTCAACAGGTAAATCTGACAGTTTCCAGTACTAAATACCCGATAGGTTTTGTTTGTGGTAAGCTTGCTCTTCTTAAAAATATGAATATTAAAGCTATTAGCGTTATACAGGTTGGCCCGCAAGCACATGATCAACAGAGCACAGAGACATTCGTTGGGTCAAATAAAGACCATATGAAAATGATGACCATTTGATGCTAAAAGGTCTGCTGGCCAACAATATATTTTTTGAAATATAGGGAGAATGGTGCCATGGATTTTGGCTTCCGATCCGATCCGCTTTGGGTAAATGAGAAATACGAAGCCGAACTTTTTATTTGGTAGCTGGAATCAACTGCTTCTTTTGAGTTGATATACTAATCATTTTTGAACATTTTTGTAAAATCTTGTAGCATTCATAGCTTTTACACAAAAAATGATTCCTGTTTTCTTGCTATTTAATAATTTCAAACATTGCCTGCCAACGTCGTAGTAAGCGAAACGGTTTTTTTCAATAAATGAATTGTCAAGCGTTTTATGATTTTTAACTGACCGACGTAGTCAACGTAGGCCCCGGTCGTAAATCAGATCGTCTTGTTTTGATCCAAATAATATTGAGGTATCGTTTTGATCATGTGCTTACGGAACACCCTGTATATATAGAGAATGTTTCAAATAAAAATTACTGCGTTTGGTCTGCAGATTACATCTATTAAGTAGAGCCGTTGCCTTAAGGGACAGCAATTTCAGTTCAACCACTACCATTAACTGAAACATATTCAAGCACTTCTAAAAACTTGAAAATAATATTACAAACATATTATAGCATCGGACGTCTATTTCTTGAGGTTAATAAATAGTCAAACGATCAGACAATCTAAACAGTCCCCGCACTAGTAAAATTAAATTGCGATCAAAGATAGATCAATATCAAGTATTTACATCAACACTACCGCGGCTGGCCCTAAGGGAATATTAAACATTAAGTTTCGAGCACCGGAACAACAAGTTTTGCAGCTGGAGAGGCAAATTCAGCAATATCTTCTAGATTATTAAATTGTCAATGGATCTATAGATACCATGCAATAAATCCTCAATGTAAGCCTTATTTTCCGACAAAATGGAACGAATCAATCACTTTCAACAATGCTAAAGTTCAACAAGAACCTACTCAAACAGTAGTCGTGGTAGTTAAAAACCGCAGCTTGGTTGGTTGTATTCGCCAGTGACGACATTATTGCCACTTTCAGTTGCATTACATGCAGACAAAACTGCATCGGATAATTGGGCTTGAAATTCTAGTTGCGAAACTAATTATCAGGCTTTTCATTTGGGAATTCTTGTTATCAGGCGTCAATCGCTCATAGTTTATTACAGAGAACCATAGATTATTTAACGCAACATGAGATTAATTAATACCTACTGGTCAGCCGGCGTTTGTTCGATCAGAAATTGTGAAATTCGATTTTAAATTAATTGAAGGTATGTTCTATATAGAAACTGCTCAATATCAGAAAATTATGGCAAAGCTGAAASTAATAAAACACTGCACGTTGCGCAGCTGGATGAAAYTGGAAATATTTGAAAATCGTCCAGAAAAGAACTGGATATGCAAATAATGTATAGATACGTAAGATAACGTGGTTATCGACAGAAAGTCCAATTATTAACTCAAACTATAAAGTCAAATAACTTTGTACATATTTTGACCAACCGTACGAGACGTTCGATTAAAATGTTTGGTTATGAATTTTTATTTTACGTGATATATGGATATTGATATCAGACCATGTTAAATTAAATCGATTTGAATTTGTGAGCCGTCAAGTAATGATGGTTGTTGTTATTGTTAATGAATTCATTTAAAAACAAAGTCTGGTTCAATAAGAACCTTTACTATTAGCTGCATGGATGCAGGGGATTGAACATGAGCGTCCGTGCTCCGAAAGTTGTGTCTCCGTGTTTATTCAAAGAACAGAAAAAAATTTAAAAACTTTCTCAAAACAAACAGAAACATTCGCCAAAAAAAATWACTRGAATAAAATGCATCAATGTGTTTGATGGCAAAAAAATTACGTTTTCCTCATTAACGTTACGCCAAGATATGTTATTTTGTTTGTTAATAGAGAGTTTTTAGGCCCCTTAAAATTGCGTTGGCCTTAAACGCTAAACGTTATTCTGATCCTGCGCAGTGTTAAAAAAATAAGGTCTTAGGGCAAATAACGTTAAGTGCGTTTTTTAGTTTTTGATATCGCGTTTGTCACTCTTAATAAAACAAACCTCACTTTATTGCATCTTCACATCCCAACAATCTAATCTTTGAACTTTTTTTAATATTTCAAGCTGTGGGTACAATTGCAGCTGTTTCAGCAATTCAGCTGTTCAGGTGTGACCACTTTCAGTTCCTTTCCAATTCCTCTATCGCTTTCGCAGAAACGTCAACTTCGAGTATATCATTTCGAAAATTTAATAAATGTAGATCTTTGACTAAGGCGGTAAACTTGATGTATGGTCGACATTGATTTTACTATTAAGTKTTACCTACAGAACACCATTAAGAGTCTAACGGCACAAATCCTCTRTGTTAACACGATTGTCAGAGATACCGTTTTGGCATTTATTATKAAAATTATATACCTGATCATAAATTTTCAGCAATTCTAAGAGTATGCCGAWTCTTTAAGRGTTAATAACAATCAATTACTCCGTAATTAAGCTTCGGAAATCTTTGAAGAGKRACTATGCCAATTTTGAACCACTCTCTATCTGTGGTCGTAAGCACAGCTCATTTAAAATTCGCCTTCAATCCCATGTAGGAGCGACATTTTCAACTATTTACTGATGTAACCAAGTGCAAATCTAATAACATAATTTACTCACGGTTAGTGTAGCAGTACGTCCACAGTCCAGACACTGTCCTCTTCATCAGAAACTCCATATCTCCCGTTCCATTATACAAAGGATTCGGCATGCGTTCCATGGTATGCAGCCATCCATTAGTGCTAATCGACACAAACACACAAACCACACTTAAAGTCGACACTAACGGCACTACCGACCAGAAGAAGTTCAGTTTTGTTTTCAGAGGTTTGATTATCAATTCTTCCTCGTCCGACTCTGCAGAACAGTGATGATTTAGCCGTGACATTTTGCACCGGAAAAAATCGCGATTTATCGTCCGCAACTAAACGTCCAAAGTCTTTGCATATAGGCAAAAAAGCCCGACATTTTATTTTTGATTTATTCCACGTGGTTTACATATTTTACGAATTAAATTTAATTTGCTTTTCGGAGCAGCTTTCGTTTGGTGACCAGTTTAAATAATTCGATCCAGAGTTTTTAAACTGAGTGAATTTTCACATTTGGTTTTGGAATTGCATCTGAAGTTTTCCGGAAAATGCCAGAGCAGAATGTTATCAGGTTGGTCTGTTTATTATTGTTACCAACTGAATTAATTAAAATCGAAATATCTGGCTTCCATTATTTCTCTTATTGTTTTAACGTGATCATTGTGACTTGAAATCAAAATCGATTTGATGAATAATTTCCTTCCTCACAGCGAAGCTTTTGGAAATTCAATCACCCATTTCGATGTCCTGGTATACCTGCAACAACAATAGAAAATACGTTAATTAAATTAAAAATGTTTATACCAAACATACACATAAAAACACATATAAGAACATGTATGTTAAAAGTGACAATAAAGTTTAAGTTAAAAATATCATACAACAAATTCATATTTCATTTGTCGTGTGAGAGCCAGATTATTAAGATATTAGTTCTACAACTGGACAACTGGACATGTGGGACACTATAAGTTTAATTTTTTTAAATAAAATTTTAATATATGAGTTCTATACTGTTGAGATTCATTCATAATATTGATGGGTTTT
>NW_026018165.1:5800241-5801492 GCF_020466585.1 Dendroctonus ponderosae
TCTAGGTGATAGTTCTTGATTACTTTTTGATAAATAATTCGTTCTTATTGCGAAATAGGAGCACTATTTATCAATCTGTAATAAAAGACGTGAGTCTTTTTTAAAGACAAACATTTTTGAGGCGAAATACCCAAAAAGAAGTTTGTAAAAAAATAAAGAAATTAATTTAGAAAAGTTATGGAAGACCAAATTTATCTACAAATTTATAAATCTGCAAAAACTCCGCTAGGAGTTTTTTTTACAATTTTTGAGACCAAATACCCAGCAAAAGGGTATTTAATTTTTTTATACTTAATGCAATATTTAGAATTAATAGAAATGAAGCGATAAGGAAACTTGTTCCAACCTTTTCATTTCTAAACAGTTTTCTGAAAGTTTACATCTAGAAATTCAAATCGTGTCGTCTTTATGCCAATTTATAAAATAGCCAACTATTATTTTTGCACTTTGTATGCAAACTGTAATCTCTATATATCGTTTCTCTTGCGGAAACTTTTCCGAAACGCTTCTGTATGGAAATTCCAGTGATAGTGTAAAATTCTAACTTTATGCTGTTAGTCTTTGCCTTCCTCTGCATCCACAACGCCACGGGCGTTTTCCTAACAAGAATTCACAGAAAAATGTTCAAATTTCTCCAACGCGATGTACAAAATATGTTCAGATATTTCCGACAATGTGTTCGAATAGAAGTGAAATATGTAAAATAATATGTTTTCTTTCTGGTGCAAGTGTAGTTTACATTTCCCGAACAATGAATAAATATGCTATAAAACTGCTTAATGGAAAAGTTAAGTTCTGATGCTATTTACTTGACTCTACATAACGCGGATACAGATATATTAGGGGTACAATTACTGACTTGAGAATCAAATACTAAATATGATGGTGGAGTTTAATGAACTGAATTAAAGTGACGCGGATTTATTATGAGGCTATTATTTCATTTGATATTTAATTGGATAATAAAATGATAATAAAGCCAATATTGGTGTTATAAAGTAAATTTCAAAACACATAAATTATAATTGTCAAAGGGAAATTATTCTAATTTGGCAATTTTCTATTTTATATGAGTTTTGGAAAAGTTGCAACTGTGAGTACTGGCATGATTCGTGATGCTAAGTTATGGTAAATCTAATAATGATAATGCCATTCTTTTATATATTAAATAAACAGCGATTTAAAGAAGATACAATAGTAATTTTTTTTGCAGTTTTCAAGTTTTCAGTTTTTCAAGTTTTCAGTCAACTG
>NW_026018165.1:5801542-5817861 GCF_020466585.1 Dendroctonus ponderosae
TGTTTTTATTTATTTGACTGTTACTTTTTTCGACATTTCAGATTTTTGGCTTATATTACCTCAATAATTTTCAATAGTTACCATAATATATGGCACAGAGATCGTAAGTGATTTTAAAATCACTGTTATAATTGTGAATGTCGTGACTGTTAATTTAACCTGTGAATATGATTTCACTTGTGGTTGCCGTTTTCGTGTTATAGCAGCATCATAAGGCAATAGTGCGTTACTTGCAGAAACAATTTTAAAACATTTTTAATTCATATTTTTTTATAAACAACCTTGTTTAGGTATACAACAAATTATATTTTATACTAAAAGTACAAATGATTCTAAGGACAATAAAAAATACGAGCCTTTGCAACTAGCAACTTGATACACATTTTGTAACCTCGTGTACTCTAAACTTCTAAAAATATTCTGGAAAAAAACTGAAATAGAAACAAAAAACTCTTGTTTTACACAGAACGAATAGCGCATGTAGCTCTTAATTATTTGTAAACAAGCTATATTTGATTTTGAAAAATATTATTTAACGCAGATAAGAAATTCCACAAAAAATAGTTTTGCGGCGCAGCACAATACATAATAAACAATTTCAATTTAAAAAAATGAACAAAACACAATCAGAATATGGCTAATGAACGATGCATACTGAAATACGATTCCTAAAAATTCCAATAAACTCCAGGCTCAAGGGAACCCGTGAATGCAAGCTTTGATTAACGATGTAACGAACAAAATAATTTTATTTGGGTTCGTTTTTTCGCCGGGCCACGTGTGCAACATATGATCACTACACGCAACGTGCAATAGTAGCGTTGGCAGTGAAAATATGAGTCGCTCTTTAATATCACGTTTTCGATCACAGTTTATTTTTACGTTCGTTTCAGTTTGTAAGGGCTATTTATTAATCGCGGTGAAAAAATCACAGGTAGTGATTTGTTGCTCAACTCTACTATTTTCTGAGTTATTTTTTTATTCCTGAGTTTTATTTACTTAACTAGTCAGTTTTTTGACAAAAATTGTCACTGAAATATAGCAAAGAATTTAAAATATAAAGAAAAATAACATTCTCCTCTTTGATTATATGGCCACTCGAGAGTTGTTTGTGTTTTTGTCCGTTCATTTTACATAAAGTTAGCTTTTTAATTTTTGTGAAATTGGATATGGGATTCCCGCTTAAGCTGATGAAAAATGTCACGTTAGGAGCAAAACTTGAGATAAAATTTAGTTTAATGACCACATGAAAAGTGACCTTAAGTAGCCTGGTAACATTAGACTACAATATATTGTGGTACTTTATCAGTGTCGAGACTGTTCGAAAACGTAAGCAGGAACTAGAATTGCATTAGGCGTTATCAGTTCAAAATGTACGTAAAGATTTAGCCAAAATCCATAGAATATATCACCCTCCGGGGATTTTAGCGAAATGAACGAAATTGGTTTAATTTATAACCGGGTTGGAGCTCAATAGGTTTTCTTTGGCGCTTAAACCGGCTCCGTGTATTAATACAAATGTTCCACTGAATTGACTTGTTCACACGCTCCCCAGGCGGTTTGGTTTCTGAGCTTTGGAAATATATTCACTTACAAGATTAATTCGTCTTTACATACTTTGCTTAGTGCATCCATAGCCAAAACCATGCAAGTTGTTCAGATCAAAAGCTCTAAAAAAGCCGGATATCCAATCAACGGTACCATTATGTTGCAGCTGATTGCATACTTTCGTAAGTCAATCTTTCTTCTTCTAACAATTCCTTAGCCCTCATTTTTAAGAAAGCAACACGTTTGACTGCAGAACTCACAATTAAAATCAACTTMTTTAATTACGCTTATATATTATTAGGTTWAAAAAAAACAGTGAATGGCGTATCGCTGCGCTGCTATCCTGCTGGACCTCAATTCAACTGAACCATCAAGCTAAATTTTGACGTAAATCTCTAAAATACTTCATTTTCTCACTGATTCAGAAACAACAGAACTTTCGGTGAAAATTAGAATTTATACATTTCTGAAATCTATTAGTAACCTACATAGAGCGTAGAAACTAGTGAGCTTTATAAAGGATAAAACGCTCCAAAGCGGAAAAATTACAGCAAAGGCGTCAGTTGAATTATTGACCTGTGCACGTTGCTTCCATTAAATAAATTATTACGTTTGACAATAATAGAAAAAAATCGAACCAAATCAAAATTAAGAGAGCTGCAGTTAAATACAATTTATTATCGAATGTTTAGTTCATTAGTGTTGAAATGTTAAATAATTGAAAACAAGTGCGTCTGAAACCATTATTGTTATGCATTGATAAAAATTACAAGATTAAGATTAAAACAATAAGAAATAAAAACATCTTAACCTTTACTTCTTAATTTAATCAAGCATGTTAGTATTTGATACATTACAAACTCTTATTCATTAGTTGTTAACCAGCGAATAATCCTTAATATAATTTTTTTTCAATTCAGGCAAATAGTATATATATATGAGCATGAGTTTTAAGAAACAGCATGCTTATTACTCTCCTTTTAGTATTATATTTTACTTTTACTTACTACTATTTTACTTTTAAATGCCACAATCGACTTCCTTCAGTTCAATTTATCTTGTAGTCCAATTTACAAAGTTCAACTTTTGTAGTCCAATTTAGGCAAGCTAACAAAAGAGCATATGCAGTGCAGTTCAATAACAAAAGTAAAACGTTCAATCAGCAAAACAGTTAATTAAACTTCCGACATCACTTTGTAAAAATGATCACAAATTGGCGACCATAGTCGTATGTGAAAATCATAATGGTGGTCTTTGTTGGCAAGACCACCTTGTTTGTTGTTTGGAAGCACTATATTTGCCTTTGTTTGTTTGGCAGCCTAACAATGTTCGAACTATATCAAAACCACCACATGCGTCGGACCTTTCTGCTATTTGTGCACCAGGATATCAATAGCGTTTTGAAAAAGATATTCGAAATTCGAGTTCAATTRGCCCGAGAGCAGTGCTAGAAACACAAGAAGTCAAATGAACAGCATCAAAGATTTATTTTTTGGGAACATTAACAGAWTTTAGCATTAACGAAAATATTGATAAAAAACTCAYTGGATTTAAAAAATTCCCTAATTTTTAATGCGTTGGATAATTATGGAAAAGTCACTATCCATATTATAGAGTAAAAAAATAAGCATATACCAACTAAGTCGCTCAGAGATACCTACATAAAACCTGAAAATAATTTATATCAACGGATCATTAAAATTATTAACACACACGACAATGCCGCTTAACAAGATATGAAACTAATATATTTTTACGCTAACGCTTCACATAAAACAAAATCTAAATCTGCATTATAGAACATCAAAGGAAATGTTCAGTAAATGTGTTTGATTTATTGATTTCGACTGGAGTCCAATTAATTCAACTCGCTTTTAAATATAAACCAAACATCAAACGTTACTGTCTACCATAATGAAATAAATATATTTTAATGTCGGAACAAAGGACATTTCGACAGGAATACAAAGCAAAACTGTGCTAGTAAACAATACAAAGTGAATGAAGCATTTATTTAAAACATACATTTCAAAAGCAACAATTTAAATTGCAACATTTCAAAGTATCACTGAGACGACGATGAGTCATAAATACCTGCAAGCCAAGAGTCTCAAAAGTGTATTTAAATAAAATACGGCGAGGAAAGTTGATAAAAGTTCTAGAGCATATTTGAAATGCTAAAAGAAGAATATATTTTCCCAATACGTTCATGTTTACCCGAGCCTCGATATAGGAACTATGTAAATATCGTAACATAATATTTTGATGTCTTGTAAGTATTAGAAAACAAGCAATAAATTGGAAACTGAACTCGAAATATTTGGGAGACACGTTTCTTATTCTCGCTGATATGGAAGGATAACACGGTTTATTTTCAGAGGAAAAACTTTGATGTTTGTGTAAAGAAAATAATTTTAGCGACTGCAGCCCAATATACCTACTTATCAGTAATCGAAAAGCATTGTCAGATCGAGAATTCAAATCGACAGCGCCAGAACGTAAAAATCTTATTTAAGGAACAACAAAAAAAAGTAAATAGAACAAAGTCCATAACTATGGAAGTCCATAACTATCATGAATTATTGTAATTAGTTAACAATCTTAGAAAACGAATGGATCGGTAAACCGTAGACGCAATTAATTCCACAAATCTACATCTGAAGAAAAAAAGTGTTTTTCAATTTTGTTGAGTGCTTCAATTGTGATTATGTTTACGTAAAATTTGCTACCAGTTTTTTGTGAGTATTGAAGAAAATTTTCTTATTTTTGTTGAATGAATGAATCTAAATTAAAAAGTAGGAAACTGTTTAATGCTTTACCAAAAGGTTCTGACCCGTAAGCCAAGTTCCTCTGCAATATGCGAAAGAGGGATCACGTTTTATTACTGAATGTACTTCTTGATAAATTACTTGGAGGAATTGTTCGCGTTCAGTCATTTCCGATAACTCGTCATGGTGACTTATTATGGATGAACGGCTTTAACTTTTGTACAACGTAAAAGTATATTAATCTTCGGCCTCACTTTTGGTGCACTGCAGCTAAAACGTGAATACAAAAGAGTGAGCTTATATTATTTGCATCCGGGTAATTTAGTTAAAGGTCCATTAATGTCTTGAACTCTTGGTGCTAGAAATGAAGCATCGGTATTTAGCTTTCCCGGACTTCGCATATCACCCGCGATAAAAAAGGATGTTTTCAAATGAGTCTTAGATGTTTCTCACACAAATGTAGTAATCCAGAACTTACATTTCTACTGAGTTGATGATGAAGGGGTGAAAGATATAATTCTATAAGATTGAAGATGATATGAAAATATAGTTTTCTATATTTTGTCAATTTACAGAGTTTTGAATCTTATTCTCCAGAATTTATTCTTTGAGAAAGCAAATTTTATAAAGAAAATATATATTAGTATAACTAAAACTCAAATAATCTCATTTTACTGTAGTAAAGTGATATCCCCTGCAAAAGAAAATAGGTTTTTAAAATGCTAACATATATAAATATAATTAAAATTTATTTAGACGTGAAAAGGATTCAAACGAGTTAAAAAAAACATTCTCAACTGTAATTATTTCTACGCAGATAAGCTCAGTTGCTCAATAGTGAAGTTTTCTAAACATTTGCAGTTTAAACATTGAGTCTTACATATGCACACATTTTTTACATTGGCAAGATGGTCATCTTAAGAATTATCTCTAGATAATTCTTTGAATTCAAGAATTTCATTAATTGAATCTACTGTTGAAACGTTGAATTTGTCTGACTTTTGTGCATTTAATAAAGCCGTTTTTCTACCGTTTTATGTAGTAAAGGTACATCCAAACTTTATTGTCTGACATTCGACCTAAGATTTTAAAATTGATTGAAATTGAAAAGGATTGTACAAAAAATACTGCCCAATCACTTGAACAAATTTAATTGTATGGTGGAGATTACTGTACGGTTAGATTAGCTGTACCTCAAATGTACTTTAGGCGTTATGTTACTTTTTAACCCATTCTTCTTCAATTTAATTCAAAAACTGTCCTTTAGGATTTTTCGCAGCTTCAATAAAACCAAGTTTTTCTCCAACATACCGTAAAATATTTCAGATACAGCAAAATCAACATATTAAAAAAAATAATTGTTACTTGAAATCGAAGGCAAATTTTGTTTGGTTTGATCTTGTAACCCCAACAACTTAAGTAAATACCACCTAATGTAATGTAAACCTTATGCATTTTTTACTCATCACGATTTACTATAATATACATATATATATTTTGATCACGATAATGCGGAAGGGTGTAAAATAAATAAAAGTTATTTCAGTTTTCAAAACTAGAATCTATTTTAGTACCCAAGGCTTAAATACTAAATGCTGTGATTTGATAAGGTTTTCTTAAACGGAAGAAAGACCGCAATTGATGATTGCCATGCTATAGAATAAGACACTTAGTACATTGGACAAATATTGACAAAATTATTTTTTTTGTAGCCAGAAGCAATAATGACTTCACAGATAAAATCGGAAGCTGGTTTTATTATAAAAAAATATTTTACTGACTTTATCCTTAATTTTAAAACTTGTCATGCTGGTTTCGTGCCCATACTGTTCTCAGCAGAGGGGCGCTAATAATTTACACCAAATTTTTATTTAGTCTTCCCGATCTCAATTAAGCTAATAACATTATAAGCTTCAAAAAGTGTAAGCAAACAAATTCGATTATTTGTTTCAGCTTCAAAGTTTGTTCAGTCTACGTTTTTTTTTCGGATGGTTTTCTACTAAAATTTACTTCTGGAAATTCGTCAACCGAATATCCGACCACATCTCCCTAGGGATGTCATTTTATATTTGAGTGGTTTACTGGATGAGTTCTTTGCCCGATTGTCAGACTTCGTTTAGCTCGATGAGGTTATGCAAGGCAAACGCTGGAAACAAATTTTCTTTATTTAATCCAGGGAATACTCTGGAATATCTTTGGAAGGATATGGTTTACACGTCAATGATTTTTGATTCTGATGCCTCCTGTGGGACACTTGGATTAGAAATGTTAGATAGAAAACATGTGCCAATTGGTATTTGCTATTCTCTGCTTTACATGAAATAATTTACTTTCGACGTTTAGCTGCACTAATAAACATCTTTCGTTTTGAAAAAAATAATTTTCTAATAAACGACGGAACATGTGAAATGTTTTCCGAAAAAACCGTCAACGATCAAATTTGCATGTTCTCATATGGAGTCTCATCGTTCCCGTTCGCTTTTACATTCTTTCTTAATCAAAATATTCACTTTTATAGCAGCGGGGGCTGTTCATCGCAAAATATATACCAACTATTTTAATAAAAGGCATATTTGAAGACAGCTTTATGGTTATTTTCCCTTGAAAGTCTTCGTTGCCTCCAAAAATTTAGATTCATGGATGCAACGAACATTATTATCAGAAGCTTTTAGGGACTTTTAGGGTGCGAAAGTTTGCGATGTTTAGCTTCTGCATATTTCTTTTTTAATACGGTATGCCGTGACATGTTTCGGTTGATAGGAGAATTACTAACATGAGAAAGAGTTGACTGGAAATAAGAGTAATGTTTGTCAAGCGTTTCATATTTGAGCCAATGAGCAAAAAGCCGCTGGACAATCTTATACAGTAGCAAATTTTCTATTATAAGGAAAATCAACAAGAAAAATTAAACGATGAGAGTATACATTTTAAAGGTTTTGAAAATGCACAAAAAGTACGTAAATTCATGATAACGTTTAATTCGGTTGAAGAACTAAAAAAAGAACGTTTTTAATAAAATATAAACATCTTAGTGTTTTATAACAAGGTGACAATATCTAAAGAATATACTAAAGCTGAAAAAGTGGTTTTATTGAAGATAGGCAATTTAGTCAGCACTACTTTATTTCGAACTGAGCTTAGCCCGATAGAACATCTTAAGGAGAAATATCTACTTTAAATCCTGGTTTTCTAAACTGGGACGATACCAAATGGGACCTTATACGATTAAGTAAATCCCTCGGGACACAAACATAAATCCGTTCCGGGCACTAAAAATGAGAGAATCGGCACTAAATTAAGATTTAACCCAATTACTAGCTTCTGTCGGGTGCGAATTCCGAAGAAATCTTTTGCAGCAATTACCGGAAGCCGTACTTCTTTTATTCTAGTTGCCTCGACGATGACCGCCCATATCGCTCTTGCAATCGCGAATCCTGCGGCATGGCTACAAGCCAGCAGGAACGACCGAAGTTAAGCCGCAAATTTACCCTTGGGTTTTCTGGAAGAATTTACTATACTTAGTTGCTTTTCGATTAATGGTTTATTTCTAATACTCTAGCTCTTACTCCAAAATAGTCCAGCTTGATCCAATTGTCTTGCTTAAATTGTCCGCGATCAATTCATCCATCCTATTATTACGCTCTGTTTTCTGGTTAAAACAATTGAGGAAATTGTATTTAAGTATTTGACCTTATTGGAGCATAAAAATCAACAAAACAAAATCCAGAAATGTTTTACGACTGTTATCAGTTTATATTTTATATTTTTTTTATATTTTTAGTACATTTAGTATTTTCTGTATTAGGTTGTACATAACCAGGTACTTAGCATAAGTATTTTGTATCTGCTTGCTGCTCTGTTTCGTTGACTTTCCATTTCGATTATTTCAGTATTGCTTCATTTTTTGTCAGCTTTTTGTTCCTTTAGACCATCTGAGTATACCAAATTTCCCTATTTTATGGACTATTTGATGCTGGTCAACAAACTTCTTCCGATAAAATCTCAGCCGTCTCAATTCTGATGATCCGTCTCAACTTTTAATACACATTTTTAATTAAATGATCTGTAAATCAAACGTTTCGATAATGAACGTTTTCAATTTCGTTAAAATTTTTCTTCATGAAAAAAAAACTTCATTAACTAAGTTCCCTATAATTATTATTTGTAATTACACGTTATATATTATATTATAAAAAATATGTCACAAACAGTTTTAAAATGTTAATTTTTGGAGATGTGAACAGTGTTCGTATATTAAACGATTCTCCGTGTCTCAATACGTATATAGTATTTGACTACAGCCGATAATTTATTCTATTTCCCGTCATGGATCTATTTCTCTTTCAGAAACCTATACATATTTTTGGTCAATTTTTTTAAAATTTTAAATAATTTCTGTCAACTTCCTGAAGGAAATGGGTTATTTAGCCATGAAAAGCAAAAACACCAAATGCATTTAAATATGCTTGGTTACACATAAAAATATATGGTCTTCTCTGTGTTAAAACAGTGTAAAAAATATTGTCTTTCTCATTTTTTTATTACAATATATAGGTACATATTTTGGGTAACTCCGGCATTTACTGTTTTTTTTTTACGTTTTTAAATACAGAGAAGACCTTGTATTTTTAGACATTTCTTGATGCATTTGGGGCTTTTCACTTTTCCAGAGCAAATAAATAATTTCCTTCATAAATTTAAGACGAACTATGTAAGTAAACTATACGTTTTTTTTTCAGTCGAATAAAAATGTTAAATTTTAAATAGTTGATTTTTAATCCTGAAAAAATAGTTATTTGTTCAAGAAAAGCGAAAAGTCCCAAATGAATCCAAATAAGCTTAAAAATATAAGATCTTCTCTGTATTAAATAAATGTAAAAAAGCACCATTTTTCTAACTGTTTTATGATTGCAATATTTGTATTTCAAGCATATTTTTAGTTAAGCATAGGCATTTACTGTTCCCCAGTTTTATGATGATTCAAGGTGTTTTATTCAACAGATAGATTCTGTCATATTTTTCTTGTATTTTTGTGTTCCAATTTTTTTAAATTCAAAATATGGATGATAGTTTCGTTTGCCTGCTGTAGATAAGGTGTTTTCTGGAGCTTGTTCCAGATTCTCGCAACCTTCTCACTTGGAAACTGTTCAAATTTAAAAATGCTTAATTTGAAACAATCTTGATGCTAATTTGCGTTCATGAAAGTTTCTTAGACGCGAAGGTGTTGTACGGTTCAGTATTATTTCTTTATTAATAGAGATATTTAACTAGAAAACGGGCATCCTGAAAAAATAGCTTTGAATCAGCCCCATGAGAATCACTATTTTTTTGTGGATGGAACAAAAGTAAAATTTAGATTTGTAGACAATTGACAAAACCTGACGCGGCGGCGTCTTATTTAAATTAGTTAAAACTACAAACCACCGATTTTAAAAAATCTAGATAAAAAGTATCAACTAAGACATTAAAACAAGCAAAATAATTGCTGAAATTGCAAACAGATACAATCTATGAAATAGCAAGTCTCAAGAATGCTTCACACCGCAAATAGCTAAAATAAACTTCAAAACACACTATAAAGTATTTGAAAAAAAATTGAGGAAAATCGGCAAGATTGATTAAATATTTCGGTTAAAATGACTGTTATCAATCCAATTTACTTTGTACATTTTTAAAGTAACAATTGTGTTTAAACGTAAAATCAATATGACATCGTTTGATCTAATAAATTCGCAAATTTTACTGAACGTACTTTTAAGCTCGTTCAGCTTTGAAACATTCAACTTCTCAAGCAAAGGCTGCATAATTCAGATACATTTATTGCATTGTATCAATCTTTACGACAATTCTTGGACGATAGCCCCAAAGCGAAATATTCACTGTTTAGAATGCAAAATCGATTAGGTTTCAGCTCGTTCGAATTGAAAGCAATTTATTCTAAAATGTATGTAAATTTGCAATTTTACAGATATCTCTGACTATGGCTTATGAAATTCCTTCACCGTTTATAAGAGAAATTATGCACTTTTAAATGCAGACACGGTGAAATGTCTAGCTCTTTCGTCGTTGACGTAATTTATTTCTCGCTCATAGTTTGTAAAACTCAGCGAAAAGTTTAATTCCTTATTGCTATTTCAAACACAATATGCACGATTCTTGAGCAAAACTACTTTATTCAAATTCTAAACCAAACAATTAAAAAATGTATGTCAAATATAACGCAGTCGGTAGTAAAACTTACAAATCGGCGCTTCCCTTAAATTTAGCTTTATTCATACCTAATAGCCTGGAAACTAATCATGTCAGATTGGGGAAATTACCTACTGTAAAACCCTGTCTGATTGCTATTAGAGGTTTTTGCATTAAATTGCCAAAATATTGCGAAGCATTTAAGTCCTATTAATTAGAATGATGGCAATGGCAGTTCAGGTTAAATGGTTATAATTTAATCACTGCGTTGTTGTCGCTTGAAAGATTCTCATATTTTGAACCAAAGCTCAAAGCTGTTAACGTGTTTACAGTCGTTAATGAGCTTAGAAGTCTGCCCGAATCATACATTTTCGCAAAATTACCATTTAATGTTGACTAATATAATGTATAACCGAAACTTATATTTTCCAGTATTGAGAGAGCAACTCACAAAGTGATTATACATCCATTACAATTCCATGTGTACTTACGTCGAGTCATTATACAAATACACTTGTTAATTAATTAGTATTGAGTTGTATATTGTTGCATGCCGTAATAGGTACACTGTTTCCTTTGTTGAATTACGAGATATTCTAATTATATCTATGTGCTTATGTGTACCCACTATTTACATGAAAAATCTAATTGTTCCACAGAGCGTTCCAACATAATGGATCTCTGAAATGCATGAGTTATATTCTGGATTTCCAGAATTTCCTTTTTAAAAACTATATTTTAAAGTTACAGGTTCGCGGCTTAATGAAGATTAACAGCAATTAACTCTGACTGACTACAATTATGAGCTGAAAACTGAAATATTACAACAAATATAATTTTTTAAACGTTGGTGGATGTTGTTGTTGCACTGAAGAACGCCAGAATTTAACTTGAAGAATTGCTTTCATAATGCGTAACATGAAAGCCCTTTGGAGCTGCCTGATATCTTAAACGATCTTAATAATTTTTTATATTGATCGGGAATTCGTAATTCTAACAGTCCAATTAACAGATAAAGAATGCTACATTTTAGTAATAGAGCAGTAAAATCGTGTGGATCCCCGTTTGAGAAGAATTGGTCTGGGGGCTTCATTTTTCAAAGGATTTTCCAAGCAATCCATTTGCTGCGTGTTTTATTTAAAATTTGCGTGTTTGTGTGTGGATTTGATCAGATCACTTGGACCACATTGGTTACAAACGTCCTCGAGTAATCTTTTCGCGCAATAATAGTTGAGTCCGAGTTTCATCCATGGTTCAAGATCAAGAAAAGTGGATCAATTACCTTGTATTAAACAAAACACCGTTTTATGTTTCCGCTCGTTTTCCTTATTAAAAATTGAACCTGTTTAGAAACTCCACAAGGAACATCAATGTTCAACATTGTTATAAATTTTAGCATTCGAAGAACACATAAAAAACTAACTGCAAATGCACTGTAATGCTGATATTTTTGTCAACAAATATTTGCTTGGATGCAAAGTTCGCGCTATAATTTTGCACAAGGAAATTATGAATTTGTTATTTTTTCAAATGAAAATATTGCGTAAGTTGCAGAAATTTGGACAATCGCCGATTTGCAATGTTTAACTACAATCACGCTATGTCAAATTACTGTTGAACTACTTAAAATTTTTGCATAGTGCCAAAAGATAAAGAGCACATTGGCGAGAAAATATCTTCGAAAAATAAACTAATTTTTCAGTAAAAGTGAAAAGTTAATATTTCCCCATGAATGTGCTTTCGGAACTTAAATAAAATCTTAAAAAACAGTTGTAAGGCGGAATGACCAATTTGGAGTGTCTGTGCCTTTAGGTTTCGCCTGTAACCGCTGCGGACAAAAGTGTGAAGCAGCAAGTTATACGTAAAATTAATGACAAAGTGTTCTACTTTGTCTAGAGGCACAGAGCTGACACCGTTACCCAAAACATTATAATAATTTTCTACAATATTTACATAGTACATTCAAATATTGAGTTGCTTAACCATTTAGCTTACACTCGTCAACTCTGCAAAAGAATGACACTGATTTTGAGCAGCCCTATATATTTGAAATTATTTTCTTTTTGTAAAATATTTTAAAGTACCCCGAATATCTATCATATAGTGTCATTGAGAGGAAATCCCTGTAAAATCGACAGCTTACCGAAAATCGCATCGCAAGTGTAATTTGTCATGAGTGAAAATGCTCCTCATTTATCATTTTGAGTAAATATATACACGCAATTACCATCAATTTTCCCATGACACGTCTATCTTACATGTATATGTCGCCGCTGCACATGTACAGATAAATTTCTCAAGTTTATTAATGGAAAAACTTGCTGTTTCAGATTGGTTTAGGTGGTGTTTATACCATTAAAATCTGTGTAAATAGCCCTATGTGATATAAGTTCAGCAAAACCTGACATTAAGGGCGTATATTAAATGATTTTGTAGGATAATTGATTCGAAGGTGTCGTAAAGCCAATGAGAAAATGATATGACGGCTAATACCCAGAAAAACCATTAAATCGTATATAACGAACAGAATAAGATCAATAGGAACGGCACGAAGGCAAGAAATTGATGCCGAATCTGCCTGTAATGGCTCCTTTAAGTTCTCTTAGCAGGAGTTCCGGGAAGGATTTATTAGCTCCAGTCCTAGCTCAGAAAGATATCCAATAAAAAACGCCCCGTAATAACCCCCAAGGTTCGTTTTTCCATGATGTAGCTATATTTTATTCCTTATTAGAAATGTGGTTGGTAGTCTCGTACTTTTTGTCGGCCTTTAAGGATGTGCCGAGAAAATGTGCACCATTTTTACATAAGATCTAAAAACCTAATATTAAAATAATATTTTTCGGCTGGCAGAATGTGATATACATTAAATGAATTCTGGCTTTGAATTAAGATGAGTCCTGCCATTTAATGCACGCCTTACATTAATTTTAGCCGTTTGATAAGATAATATCTGAGCAATAAGACCTTACAATATCTACCAGTAAAACATTTCAAACTGAAAAACCTTTTAAAGTCATCAATTACTGAAATTTTCTTCCAAAATATATTTTGGTTTGCATAGTTGAAACCCAAATATGGAACTATATAGAAGATCAATTATGTACTTTAAACCGTTGAAAATATCAAAATACTATATATACAGACGGATTGCTGAGCCCCAAATGTGTAAAATCTGAACATCTAGTTAAAGACAAACAAAATTAAATTGAGGGATTCAAAAACCCTTACTTGAAGGTGAAATAAAAGAAATGCTAAAAAAGTACTAAACAAAGTTAAAAAAATACATTAAGCTCAGCTGTCGAAGGCTAATAGGTCCGAGACTAGATCTGGAAATGCTTTCCTGAGACACCGCCAATAACCTTTTTTTGGCGGTGTCTGTTGAAATGGAAGTTCACAATTTTTCATTGCTCAAGTAAATATTTCCATTCATCTAATTATTTCTGCAAACATAAAGGTATTCCAATTTTAGTAACTGCTATATGACAAACAGTCAGCCAAATTACCGTGCATTAAATTTAAGCATTTAAATTGTCTTAAATCGATAAAGTCAAAGCTAAAAATATATGTGCAAGAAGGCAGAATTGCGATACAAGACTAAAATTTAATAATTCGAATGTAATGAATAATAGCGAATATTTATAAGACTAATTGATATGAAATGGAAAACTAGTTGAAGCTTAATGGTTTTTGAAAATTTTCGTAAACTTCTTAACAAAAATAGTTAAAGAGTTAATTGAAAGCTGTTATTCCACAATAAGAAGTTGCACATTAAAATACACAGTTGAATAGATTTTCAGCACAAAACTATTTGCCATCCCCGTCCGGTTAAGAAAATATAGAATTATACTTAGCAATCTTGAAAATATGACCAAAAAAAAATTGATAAATTAAATACGATATTCATTCAATGCAGCTTGATACTTTACAGCGTTCGAAATGAACAGCCCTAAGAAGATTTGCTTAATCCCAGTACCGGAGCTCGAAAATTTAATATTAACAAAATGAGCCATGAGCCCGGTCGAAAACCCGTGAACAGAAAAAATGTATTTTTAGAGGTTGTTTAATAAAAGAGAGATTTTAATGAGGATTATCCGACTTTCCGGGAACAGGTAATTTCACTTTTATTAGGAAGCAAATTAATTTTGCGGTCATTTATACATGGAATATTCAGGGTAGCAGAGCAAATTGAAAAGGGATACATTCGTTATTAATTGGTTCATAAAAAAATATATTCCGCAAATTAAATCATGCCCGATATTAAAGCACACAGCTCCAGGCAGTATGCAACGTTTTTGATTTTTTTTCTATTAATTCAGTGTTCTGTGATCGGAAATAACAGCAAAAAGGAGAGCCGATACCAGACAGGTTTATTACAAACAATAATAGTGACAATAAAACTCATTAATAGATGCCGATTTCACCCATAAGTTCATGTGAGAGATATAAAATTTGTATGCCCAGTGCACTTTCACCTAGCTGTTGTTAGTACCGACAACACATTTCCAAATGGAAATTTTAGTATAATCTATTGTAAAACCAGTCTGCATTGACCATACACTCTAAAGAACTTTATATCCCATTCAGATAAAGCCAAACACTGAGTTTAATGCAAAACGCTTACACAATTCCCAACAGTGCGGTCTGTTAGAACGTTTTACATGCGGACAGCTAATGTCGTTTAATTGAGCTCGTTAAAAGTTTTATTGGCTCCACCGAACGAAAATATTTTCCTAATCTGTTCGGAGTTATTTGTCAAAAAATTGCAATTTTATTGGATGGCCCATAACTCTTTGCGCTCGATTTTATTGCCTGTAATAAAAATCGAATTTCCTGGTGTATCTGTAATTCGTGAATTAATAAGAACATATTTGAGGGCGATGATGTTACATTATTAATGGCACCAGATCGAGAAGGAACAGGGTAAATTGAAAAGACAAAGATGTTTAAATAAATGGATGGTTTGTGATATGTTCTGTTTCGGTCCGATCAGAGCAAACGATCAACGAGGGTATAAAACCAACAAAGATTTTTTTGAACGTTCTCTGTTTGCTCTTTGCCAAGTTAATTTATTTAAGATCCACTGAACTATTTACTGTTGATTTTGCTCTACTATTAAATTAGTTATTTATTTTCAGTTTCGCAATTTTATTGTGCTTGAGATTCCACAATAATTCTGGAAATATTTTCATAATTTCTAGCATAGTAGGTGTGCATTTAGGAAACTGTTAAATTTTTATTTTGATTGTAAAAAGCTACAGAAAAAGCGATTGTATACCTACAAATCTACTTAACTTGAAAATCTGATAAAAGTCTATATTTTTACTAATTTGACTGAAAATGGGTAAACATTGTCTTAAGAGCGTAGAGTTTATGAAGAAAATATTTAAAAATGAAACTACCGACAATTAGTAATATAACTTCCTGACAATTCCAAAAGAAACTTTCAATCCTGATCGTTAAAAGAAACTTTTCAACAATCTTTATTCAGTTACAAGTTAGATCAGCAGTAAATATGAAAACTATGAGTGATAGCAAACAGTAAAATCCTTTCTCGTATACGGAGTCGAAAAACGCTGAAAATTAATTAGGAGTATCATAAAAAAACAGCCAACAAAATTGATAATTTTACTCGTGAACATGATTTAATCCTCGTATAATCCAAATAAATATTTCTTTGATAATAAATCAAGCATCTAATGATATGACATTTAATAAAACCTAACTCGATTCAAGAAAGCAAAAGATCCAAAAGGCTGGATGGTTGCCAAATAGAATAGCTGCTAATATTATTACTTGTAGCTCCTGACCTGACTG
>NW_026018165.1:5818860-5820735 GCF_020466585.1 Dendroctonus ponderosae
GAGTAGTATGAATGAATAAAAATAATACTTATCGGGTATGCAGAGGATGTAAAGGACGCAATTATTTCTCGGAACGTATCAAATATTTAAAGCAATTAGGTGAATTCGGTCGAATTTTCGCAGATAAAAAAAATGCTAATAGAATACTTCTAAATATTTTTTTAATGTACGTTTCGCATTGTCTAAGTTCGACAAATGCTGAGACATCCTTAATATTGTAATAATAAACTAAATAATAAAGAAATGTACTAAAACTAAAATTTACTAAAACAGCTAATCAATCGCTCAGTGAACAGAGAATGCTTTTAGTAAACATTTAATGAAAGTAAACATGCACTTGGAAAGAAGCTTATCCACTGCGAAAGAGATCATATATTTAGTATGTGTTTTATTTGCAGTGATGTAATTATGAACTTGCCTGATTCAAAGAATCAATCTATTGATTTACAATATTTGTTCTGAATAATTTGGATGTCTGATTCTTAGCGAAGCATCATTTTGCACTTTACTGAATTTTACGCGATGAAGAGAAATGAATAATTAATGTCAGCCCCTTGAAGGTGCATAAAGCAAAATTAATTTGGGTTAGTCATTATTTAGCTTGTTCATCATCTACAGTCGCACCCGATCTCGAAAGTTGAAGGTTATCTCCTTCCTTTTACTACTTCTATTTAACAAACGACTAATTTTTATCTCAAGCAGAAGCAATGCCAGGGTTATTTAGCTTATGTTCCCAGCAGCGTTGTTCAATGATTTGTAGTTACTAGTTGCTGACATAAAATCCCTCTATTTTCGATTATATATGCGCACAGGATTATAATATGCGCACACTCGGCGAATAGGATCATTGTTGTTGTTGATCCTGTATTTTTAACAATTGTTGCTCGGTTAAGGGTGAAATAATTTGTGTATAGTGTGTGGGAAGTTAGTTTAGTGCCCAAGGAACATGACTCGTCCTGGAACTCGATCCGATGACTCCAAGAGGAAGGGTGATTCAGTTCAGAATACCAGTGATGTGCAAAAGCTGAATGACAAGGTGGAACAAATGGCGGCTAAATTCGCCGAAGATTTAAAAGTCTTCAGAAAAGACCTTGAAAGTCGGGCGACTGCATCTTCAACCACAAGTAAAGCCGACTGTGACTTGACAGAGCTTTCCAAAAGGTTTTCCGACTTTGAAACATCTGTCTTAAAGTCCTTAAAGGAATTAAAGTCTAGCATATCTCAAATGAACTTTATTACGGCAAAGAACGACATGGCCGCAAACCAAAACATGGTTCTACTTCACGGTGTTCCGGAAAGTGTAAATCAAAATATCTACCAGGAGGTTACGAATACCATAAACACAAAAATTGGTGTAAAAATCGAAAAATGCGATCTTGATTATTGTCATCGACTAGGCCCAAGCAGAGCATCGGCGACAAGGCCGAGACCCATTGTAGTATCAGTTTGTCGTCGGTGGCTGAGAAATGATATTTTTAACAGCAAGAAGCGGCTGAAAGGTTCGGGTATTTTTCTGACTGAACTGTTAACTTTCGATAATCTAAAAATCTTTAAGGAGTGCAAAAAGTACTTTCCTGATGCTTGTTATACAATGGGGGGTAGAGTGGTTGTTATAAATGGAGGTGTTAAAGTGGTTGTGACATCAATGGAAAAATTAACCACAATAGTGAGTAAAGTGTTTCCTAATCAGGAGAATGGACATGAAATACAGGTTGGTGACTTTGAATAGACTCTGAATAGTTCACCAATACTCTTTTACACTGTATGAGTTCTATTGGTTTACTTATGGTAAAATTAATATGATATGACGGATATGACACCATTGGGTGGACGAGAAGAGTAATATTTATTTCAATTATTAATATTCCATATGGT
>NW_026018165.1:5821060-5821184 GCF_020466585.1 Dendroctonus ponderosae
AAAGTTTATTTAGTTTTGCACATCTTAATGTACGATCACTTAATACGGGATTTGATGAGTTTCAGCAGTATGTATATCAGCATAAGTTCGAGGTGTGTGGAATTACAGAGACATGGCTTTCACC
>NW_026018165.1:5821379-5821821 GCF_020466585.1 Dendroctonus ponderosae
AACTGTATATCGACCACCATCCTCAAATGTTGATGACTTTTTAGACATCTTCGAAGATATTTTAAGTTTAACTGTACCTTTTTGTGATTATGCAATTTTTGTTGGAGACTATAACATAAATTTTTTAGACCAAAGTACAGCAAAAACAAATTTTATAAAATTGCTTGAAAATTTCAATTTGGAACAATATGTTAACAAGCCTACTCGGTTAAATCAGATAGGAAATAAATTTAGTTTGTTGGATTTTATAATATCAGGTAAAAAATTGCCTCCTCAGAATTGTGATGTCATCCCTATTTCCCAGACTGTCTCTGATCACTGGTTGGTGTTTGCAAATTTTGATCTAGCTTTAAAAAGATCGCCAAAAAGAAATATTAAATTTAGAGACTATAACGGGATTGTAAGTGGTGAGCTTGAGAGGGATGCTCTTTCCTTAAATTGG
>NW_026018165.1:5821935-5823709 GCF_020466585.1 Dendroctonus ponderosae
CCGTACACACCATGGATCACGTCTAACATAAAATTACTTATGAAAATGAGAGACAGTGCCTACAGGAAATATTTACAACATAAAAGTGACGCAAAGCTGCAACAATATAGACAGCTACGGAATTTTACTAAACACGCCATTGCCCGCGAGAAAATTGCATATTTTCACTCTCTTTCGGTAAGGCCGGGGAACGAATTTTGGAAAGATGCTGAAAAGTTGAATTTGACAAAAGGTAATAATTATATTAGTATTTGTAAAATTTTTCCAGACCCCTCAATAATAAATAATTTTTTCGCAAGCTCTCATTCAAATAATTATACGATTTCTAATGAAAAATTAGAATATTATAGACAAAATAAGCATGAGTTGGTCACTTCTGAGTTAAGTTTTAATCTAATTGATGAGGTTTCGTTGATAAAAATTTTAAACTCTATTTCAACGAATGCAATGGGCGAGGATGATTTGTCAATTAAAGATATAAAATTTTGTTTTCCGTATTGTAAAAACGCTTTATTAAATATTATTAACACTTGCATTCTAGAAAATAAATACCCGGATTTATGGAAGAGGGCTGTTATATTGCCATTGCCAAAGGTATCAAATCCTAAAGAGTTGAAGGACCTCAGACCTATAAGCATTTTGCCTGCAGTCTCAAAAATTTTGGAAAAACATATTTATAATCAAATTTTATTGTTTATGGAGTCCAAAAATATAGTTCCGGCCACCCAGTCCGGGTTTAGAAAAAATTTTAGTACTAGTACATGCCTTGTAAACTTAGTAAATGATGTAAGATTTAACCAGGATAAAAAGGAAATTACTGGACTTTGCTTATTGGATTTTGCCGGGGCTTTTGATACTTTATGCCATGGAGTGCTGTTGTCTAAGTTGCATTACTTTGGTTTTTCTGATCAGGCTTTGGCTTTCTTTCGATCTTACTTGACTGGACGTTCTCAGTGTGCTGTTATGAAGCATGGACCCGATAAAATAAAGTCTAATTACTTGCCAGTGAGCAGTGGAGTCCCGCAGGGGTCAGTTCTGGGGCCACTGTTGTTTTCCTTGTATGTTGCCGATATGGAGGAAAGTATTGTTAATTCTAAACTTCAACAGTTTGCAGACGATTCTCAATTGTATATTTCTTTTAATCCCAATCAACATGAAAATTTTGCAACAAAAATTAACGAAGATTTAAAAAATATAAGCGCTTATGCACAAAATAACAATTTAAAACTTAATGCTACAAAGTCATGTATTATGCTGTTAGGAGAAAATAAAAACCAAATATCCAGTATAAATAAAAACCTAAATATAATATTAAATAATGAACGGTTGCCTATTGTTACAGAAGCCAAAAATTTAGGAATCTATTTTGATACTAGACTCACTTTTGAAACGCATGTTAAAAGAAAACTAAGCATTGCATACCTTCGACTAAAAAAACTGTATAACATAAAAAAATATCTGCCTCAAAAAACGAAATTTTATTTGTGTAATTCTTTGGTTTTATCTTTACTTGACTATGGCGATGCTGTTTATCATGGTTCTTTAACTAATAAAACTGCAAAATCCATCCAAAAGTTGCAAAATACCTGTATGCGGTTTGCATATGATGTTCCATACCGGCAGCATGTTACACCTTATTTAAATAATTATTCAGTTTTGTCCATGGCAAATCGGCGTAAATTACACTTACATAATTTTATTTATAGAATTTTAAAGTCCAAGCAACCATCTTATCTGTATAAACTTTTTATCACAAGAGATCATCCTCATCAAA
>NW_026018165.1:5823759-5836481 GCF_020466585.1 Dendroctonus ponderosae
CATTGCAACGCAAATGTGGAACAATATTTCAAATGAAATTAAGTCCTTTTCACTACCTAAATTTTCTAAATACATTAAGATTAAACTCTTGCAAGAACAATCTTTGTAAGTTGTGCTCATGTTCGTATAGTATATACTTTTAAATTGATCAGATTCCTGCGCTTTTATTATTGGTCATAAATATTGTAATAAAATTGTTTTGAATTTCGTCTGTGGGGCTTGCGGGGGGGCTCTTGCGCATGACCGGGGTCTATTTCTGTATTTTTTCTCTTGGGCTTGCTCCGCGCAGTGGTTTATCTTAGGATAATATTACTGTGAATCGGTTTTTAAATCGTGGAGAGGTCCATTATTTGTCAGATTATGTTAACATATATTGAATATATATATTTTTTTTTTGTATGTGATGAATAAAAATTATTTTGAATTTGAATTTGAATTTGAATATTTTCAAACATTTTTTAAACCCTTCCAATTATTTTTCTGTGTAAAAATGTATGGACCATTCGATAATGTAGTATATGTTCCATTTCCTTTTGGAACATGAAAAAGCGTTTTCACTAAAACAAAGCCGACCAATACAATGTACAAAAGAGTTTTTTAAATACATTTTTTTCAATTAATATCAGACAAGATTTTTCTTCAACAAAAGAAGATATTTTTCTTCAACCTGATATTGTCGGATTACTTTATCCCAGAACGAAGGGGATGACTTGTAACGGAAGTTGCATAGTTATTCAAATTGTAGTAAATGCACTTGCACAAAATAACGCATTTTTTACAACATTTTTTCTGCCCGTAGCGTTGTTCGATTTATCAATAAACAAACATTCTATCTATAGAAGACTATTGCCTATTTTTTATCTATATGAAATATTTGCTATTCTAACAAATGCAACACTTTATTCAAACAGTTTGCCTGATAATTCTTCGGAAACCCATCCGAAAAACTTTTATCCAGAAAAGTTCTGTGTCTTTAAAATGCAAAAACTTCGTTAAGACCATAAAGAAGGAAAGGCCGCAAACAACGTATTGTCAGAGGGCAAATTGAGGCAGTTTAGCGACTCTCGAGGGAAGGAGCCGTATGCAAGCCAAACTGAGACGTGAACACCCTGCAAAGTTATTTGATTATAGGCCGGAGTTTTTTGAAAGGATTTAGTTAGGATTTCCTTGATGGCGAAAGGTGAATTGCCGCCACGAAACTTTATGAAGCGACGATATTTTTCTGGTATTTGGCAGGAAGTTGTTGCAACATTAGGTCTATTCAGACCCAAATCCGGTTCACAAGTAATATTAAACTAATTTTGGCGTAACCGCTACTGCATGTTCTCCCCATCGAAGATGAATAGAGAATGATGGATTGGATGGATGGTTGCAAACTTTATAAAGAATGCTTGACCAAAAAGGTATTCGGAAAAAACCTCAGTTACTTTTTGTCCTACAATAGCATGGAGAAATAGCAAGAGAAATAAATGGCAAGCACAAGTCTGAACAGTATTTGAGAATCAACGTAAGTGTCAGCATGTAATTACTAACAATATTTCCTGCAGTCCCAGATTGGGTCAGACTGTAAAACGGCCGAAACAGTTAAATTGTTAACAAAATACACAACAGGGACAGGATATACCGAAGAAGCCCGCTTAAAGTAACAAAATCCAGAAGAAATCACAGGAACCAGAAATTACAGGGCTGCTTGAAATAACTAAACACAAAAGACAAAATCAAGAGGACGCTAAATGCTTTAAGAGGTGAAAATCTAGCTTCTGTCTCGCTTCAATGAAAAACATAAGAGTAGATAGTATACAGGGTGTCCCCTAAGCACATGATGAAAAGGATACTGCGATTTCCTTTTTCTTCTTTTGATCCAAAGAATATCGCAGTACCCTTTTGCTCATGTGCTTGTGGGACACCTTGTATATGCTAGTGGCAATAAAACCGAAGCTATCGCAGACACAATGAAGAGAGAACGAAGAAAACATGCTTTTTGTAAGCTGAGGATGGCCAACATCAACTGACTGTCAGAATGACTCCATACCCGGAAACCATCAGAATCCTCAAAGCGAAGATGACCTCTAAGAATGTTTCTTGTTTCTCTCAAACTTGTGTTTGAATGTTTCTGTGTCATTAAAGCATATTTTCATTTGAACGAAAGATTTGATGATTATGAATAAAATGCTACACAGCTTACCAAGAAATGGAAGCACTTGGGGCCTTCTTCGTCCCGAGTATCCGGGAAAGCAGCAAAAAACATTTCACCATTCAAGTATTGTACGCAAATAAACTTTTAACTCCTTAACTATTCAAAAATGAAGCTTGTGTCTTACAATTTAGTTTTCCAAAATAAAATAAACAGATAAATGTCTTCCTTGGCACACATAGTTAAGATTTAATGATTTCAACATACAGACTTTTGAAAGCACTAGACAATGCAAAAACGGAAAAAATGTAAAACTCGACGAATTATTAATAATCCCAATTAGCTTATCTGAAGGATCTTTAGTAAAAATCCCTTGGCTGCAAGTTTATCCTACTTCTTTAATTATGAAATAAGAAAAATAATCACCTAGAGACCTAAAACGTCTATAAGATTCTTTAAGCCAAATTCCAAAGGAACTCGATATTAAACACGTACAATAGAAGATTAGATACCCGAGAATTTAATTTACGACCAGGTAATTTTTCGTAATATTCCAACAAAAGTCTGGTTTCTCTAATCTTCCCATTCACGCTAAAATATCGACCTACGGCGTTGAAAAGAGAGAATCTTGCAAATCAACAGCTTATCCTTTTACGGGTTTCACACTAGAAATTTCACAGAACATAAGTTCCGGTTGATGCTGACGGCGTTAGCTGAGGATTACGGTTAATCCTAAATTTTCGCATCAATAAGGACTACAGGAGTCTGTTAAATGAATTACAATAAAAATAGAGAACTGGCAAATTCATTACAAATAATTCTGTACACCTTAAAATGGCCTGGCGTTCCAAATACATAGTTGATCAACCGTATTTCTAATCGTTTTTTCAATGTCTTGAAATTACCACCAACAGAAGCAGAAGTAAAGTAGGAAAAATTTATTTTTTGTGCTTACATAATGAATGCAAAATTTTTAAATTATCTTTATGGGTTTACATTAAGTCATCCGGATAATCTTCAACTTTGGGAAACTGATTCTTTCTATCCGCCTTTAATTTCATCATAACTATAGACTTCTGAATTCTTCTAGAATTTCTTCTAACCTGTTCCTGTAGTTGTGGATTTTCAACAGTTCGCTCGGGCGGTTCTGGAATTCTTTTGATTTCAGCCATGTTCAATTTACAGGAAAATACTTTTGTGGGTCTTACATTGAAGATTATTCGGCTGAGATTCTTAATCCTGATAAGGCCGCGAAAATTTTGAATGTATGATGACATGCTTTTTTAGATGATGACGATTGATTAATGATATGAATAATGTGATAAATAATAATGACAACCACTTTGAGCTTGACGTTGAGGTTAATTAATTGTTTATTAAATCTTTCAACCGATGAATCAATACCTTTGCTGCGTCAATTCGTGCGTCCATCAACGTCTGAAGATTCGCATACTAAATAGAATCAACACGGTAGTTTGGTTTAGTTGATAGGTGAACCATTTCCAGAGTTATATATTTTTTATTCTCGAACAAAATGTCTAAGATTCAGGGTTCTCCTCAACTAATCTCCAAAAATTCACTGACATTGTTTAGGCAAAAATATTGTGTTGCAGGCAAATTTGTCTTATTTGAAAGGTATAGACTCCGAGATACAGAGTATCAAAGCGTAAATAATTTTTTTTTTAATAGATTTTTAACCAGTTTTACTAGTACCCCAAAAATTTGTGTTTGGGTTTTTTTGTAGCCATTTAAAACATCAGAACTTTTTCAGGTTTTAATATATCGTTTGTTTTCAATATCTGGTTTTCGAATATTTCCGAAACTAAAAATGTATAGATTCAAGTCGATATCAATCACCATTTTTTAAAAATTCAAAAACCGTTCAAAAAATTACTATATGTTTCAATCTGAAATATCTCGAAAACGGTGAGAGATATCGACCTCGAACAAGTACACTTTTTTTGTTTACCAAATATCGTAAAATGTGATTTTATCAACCGTATGGCGATATTTGGAACGCCAACAAAGTTCTGATATCTTAAATGGCTCCAGACTATTGCAGCTAGCGCCCTCTATAAACTGCAAACCAGCCAATAGAGAATTTGGATTTGCCGATCTAAAAAACCCCCAAAAATTTATGTTTCAGTTTAAGTAAAACTGGTTCAAAATCTATTCAGAAAAACCGACATTTTTATTTACAATTTAATACTCTGGATCTCGGAATCTATTAACTTTAGGTCGAGACAAATTTGCCTGAAACGCAATATTTTTGCCTAAACAATATGTCGGCGAATTTTTGGACATTAGTTGAGAACCATTCTGTATAAATATCCGGTTTTCATTAAATTCTGTTTCCAATTTTTACTCAGTAGCTCTATCACATGATTCTAAAAAGTATGCACAGAAATATTTATTTTGAAATTCCTAGTAGATTGGTTCGCTAATGAATTTACTTTTAATTCGCTGGAAATCAAAAATACACCAGTTTTAATGGACTTTCAGCACAAAAACAAAACGTAAACCCTTTTAAACGCTCTTCACCTTTCCATAATTCCGTACTCTCAAACATTGCCAGCAAATTTCGACAAATCTGAAGGTTTATTAAAACATTCCAAAATTTTAATGTAGATATTACGCCAGAAAGAGAATTTTATTATTTAATTAAGACCTCAAAATAATGACTGCCAGTGTTTCTTTACCAAATATTACGTAATTGTAGAGCTTAAATATTTTAAATTAGCTGCTGATGGGAAATCCATAGTTTATCGAAACAGAGTATTTTAAATTTTAGTCCAAAAGTTTGGTATTTTGCAAAATTGTAAGTTATTAATTAATACGAAATATAATAATCCATAGAAACTGCGCTAAATTGATAATGCTTTTAAGCACGATACCCAAAATAAATTGAATAACTTCAAAAAGCAAAATTGCATTCAAAAATCAAATATACTATTCATAATCACCAGGTGATTTGGAAAATATCAGTTAATATAAAAGGTTACTGAAAGTAAATTTAATAATTAATTTACGTTTTGCCCCAATTATGAATATACGAGTAGCACATTAAAAACAGCTATTAATCCTAGTTCCAATCAACAATAACCACCTTTTTTTTCTAATTTTTCATATTGTGCTGATATTGGATTTGTAGACATTTACTGATGCATGGCAAATTTTTTAAAAAAGATTTATGAAGACATGCAAATTGTGTAGACTTTTTACATCCATAAAGAATTTAGACCGGGATAATTTAATAAACATGAAGATAGTACATGAAAGGTCAACGAAATAAAAAAGTCGACAACTCAGCTGCAGCATTTGAACAGAGAACACACATTACACATTTTGGTATTAGGAAGCATATGTCTGGATCTAACAAAAAACCTAATTTTTATATGTTCATGCGCCATTGAATTGAGAAAATTAATAGTAATTCTTATAACTGTGCAATCTACAGGGTGATTCTAAATTGGCGTCATTCCTCTGGAGGTGTTGTCTGGCAGTGTTTTTGGAGTACCGAAAAATAGTTGAAAAAATTAATCGTTAGTAAAACTGAGAAATTTACAAAAACTACATTAAAAAGACGGCTACAATGTTTTCAAGATAATCTGCCTAATTAACATTACGAAAATACCTGTTGCTTCGTAATTACTAAAAGCTCCAGTAACCAGGGGATTGTACAGAAAGTGACAATAAAATAGACAAGGGTAAACGGTAAATTCAACATGATTCGTTGACTGTAGAACGTGCTTTTTTGAAATGTCAATTATTGTCCTCATAACCTCGAATTTATGTTTACAAATGTGGGTAAACATACATGTGAGTCATTAAATCGAAACAAGTTAGTGTACACAAGCACTTTCTTATTATCCACTCTTATCAAGCAGATTCTCGTGTTCGGTTAATTAACTTCTGCTCAATTTGTACCGGTGTTCAGTAAGCGATTGCTTTAATGTGTCCTTGTGCTGTCATCTTACATACGTCCGTGATAGGAATGTAGCCCTTCTCGGTATTTATTTGGTGCTTAGCAGTATAGATAAATATCTTGATCAATGATAATGGCCAGGTTTAGAAAGGCAGCTTTGAACTTCTAAATGTATGCTAGGTGAACAGTCATTGTCCTCGATAGCAATTACGATCGAATAAAAAATCACCGAATAAACGGCAAATGTAACGGAAACATCTTTAAAACATTTGCACATTTCCCGGATACATTCGTTCTCCTTCCAACCTTATAGACCCGGAATCAATGCAGGAAGCCATAAAGATTCGACTGGATGGCTTCACTTAACGCCGCTTAACAATGGCGGAAAGGGTGTGTGGATTTCTGCTTTTTCTCACCATTATTGCAATCCTGGATTTAGTATTTTGCGAGAATGAGATCAGACCTTGCCGTATTAATCCGTGAAAAGAACGAATTTTCTACGAATGCTACATATCTACTTTAGGCGGCTTTATTGAGAGATTGATGCACTTTGCAATGGACTATGCAATCAAGCGAAGTATTACGTACCTATAAATAGTTAAAAAAAATCAAATTTGGTATATAGCATCTTTATATCTATGTTAAAACTGGTAAAATGACTTGCCCTTCCTTTGAAGCTATGAAACGAAATTTAGCTTGAAGTTGATTTATAATTTAAATACTGGTGTAAATTCCATGGCTTCCCGTCTGATAAAGGTATTATCATAAAGTCTCAATGGAGTTTTTCTGTGCCCGGAAATTAATTTAAGGATCAATCCCAACTTTGGGGCCAGTTTAAGTGAATTCGTTTTTTAAACGCTGAATTTGTGGTGGCTGAATCGTCAAGGGTCGACCTGCTGTAGGGCCTTCATGCGGCAGTTGAAAACCCGGTTATTCCCAGTTGGATCATGAAAAATTATGTGGGTTTATCGTAAATAATAAACAAAAAGTTTGCGTTTCAAAGCACGGCCATTTTTACCTTTTTAACGCTTCTTAAGCAAAATACGAGCTTGATAAAAATACTAGTCCAACCTCATTTTACGCAACATCAATCTTCTATCTTGGTCTTTGCAATAATAATAGCAATAATTTACGCCACCCCTAGTCGAGTCGAGATGCAAAGTGGGTGGCTGACGGGGTGGTTTTACCCTGTTTTTCTTCTTCCGCAGTCTTATTGCAGCCTTTGCATCACGGCTAGAAAAATGGGGCTTACGAGCATACGGTTTTAAACTGAGTGGGCGAAAGTAGATCTTAACTGAATATTAATCAAACACGTTCGAGTTGTATTTAGAATGCATTTACTAGAACTAGTTAATCATTCTCCTTCCCTGCGTTCTACTAGCGTAGTATAGAATACGTAATAGCTTTGCTTTCTGCTATCTTGCAGGCTGATAAGTTAAATTGAGCATTTTTTAAATCTGTTTTTCGAGTATCCAAAAGTAAATCCAGCAATTCGAAAAAAGCATCACTCATCTAAATTGGTTAATGTAAAACAATCAGTTAATTATTTGTTGAGTACAGGGTGATCCAAACTTGACGCCCAAAGTCTACTGTGCCAAAACGAAAACTGATAATTAAATTCTAAACTTAGGGTCTCAAATGTGATGCTCTAAGCTACACTTTTTCCTGCCTACGACAACGTTTTGACCAGAAACAAACCAATATTTTGTCACACCTAGGTAGTCCTTAGTATTTGGATAAACATTTATGTAAAAAAAATTATCTGCTTATTTTGGCTAAGCTTTCAAAGTGAAAAAAATGACAAAATTAGACCGATAGTTAGTACATAAACTAGTTTTATTATCATTCAAAAATGAGCCAATCTTTGATTTGAAGTTTGAATATCAATAAATAAAACGTAAAATTTACTTAAAAACTCAGTCCTTGCTATGCCATTTCAAAATGTATATTTTCATAAATTTTTAAAGTTGATTAAAGTGACAATAAGTCTTCGTAAAACTTCATGCGGATAGAATTCATATTCATATAACATATTCTTTCAAATATAGAACTGACTGAATTTGATGAAGTTTACTCAATTGGTCAAATGCATTATTCCTAAAATAACTAATAGAATCTTGAATCATTAAATTGATTAAAAATTATATAGCATATTTATTATAAGACGATCTCTGCTTACAACTGAATAATTGTACTTCGAAATACACGCCACTACTGTGTTTTTACAAACAAAAAATGTTCTTTTGTTAAAATAATGAGAATAGTTGGTACTGTAACCAAAAAAACTGAATAATTGTTTCGAACAACACCCAACAATTAATTTATTAATAATAAAAGGGGTATTTAATGTAAAATCATCTGCTTACAATTAAAGTCTTCCCCTGAAGATTGTAAGTTGAGTACGTAAGTTTTTAAGATGTAAATTTAGCCCTAAAGGTAGAAACTGATCATGTTTTTCAACAGAAATTATTCAACATTGGCTGTGGGTTGAGAGAATCGCAATGCTATTTTACACTCGGCTCTGAAGTAAACTAATCGAAAGTAAGATTAAATCTACAAGTGGGAAAACAAATTTCTGTGGTCGATAAATATGTGATAGGAAAACCGCATAACCTATATACTGGGATACGCGAAAAGTATTAGGTATACATGCAAACCGGCAAACTTATGAGAAAAAAAGTTGAAATAATCTGTAATATGGCGTAAGGAGAATTTAACTTTTACAGTGAAAATCGTTAAAATTTTTCAGAACTTACTATTGCCTTGAATATTATCAGGCGTTAGTTGAATGCTCAGGAACAAGAAAAAATATGCGAAATAGCTGGTTCTTGTTATACAAACAGTGCTTTCATATAGTATCTGTATCTGCAGTTTAATTATAGAAAATGCTTTTAGCATCTGGACACTGACAAATTATTTGAGTTTCATATCATTATGTTTAAACTGCCAACATTAAAAGGGTAGAAACCGTTCAGTTTTCTTCTAAGTGTCAGGGAATTTTTTTTCGGATTTTATCCGTTTACATTTGTGTATAAATGTCGACCAAAAAAAGCGAATAACATAATAAAACCTCAACCGACCAAAAATGGTGTATCCATGTTTTATTTATGAAATTATAAACGCCTGCCAGTTTACGCTAGTGAATGGAATACGAATCTGTTCGTCAAATAAAGTCCAAAAAAGGACCGAATATTTGAGTTTATGATCAGCCTTGACCCATAAACCGACCTTTCTCTTTTATTACAGGGAGCCTCTAAAATACAGCAAATGTAAATATTGACAAATTGAGCTCAGAATAATTTGAGTACGTATTGCGACCTTTTTAATGCAAAACATTATACCGAAAACAATTTATGTACCCCCAAATTAAGCAGCATACATTTTTAACAAACGTATCGTGTAAATTCACCTGCATTTTTCATTGCTCATTTCTTGTTTAATTTTCACTATTTTAATTAGAATTAACATTAACAAAATATACTTTTATTGGCTAAATTTCTTCAAACGTGCGATTTTACAAGTTAATAAAAGCATCCGAGGTAACGGTATTTTAGGATTTTTGCTCCAGATTTCGCATATAAAAGTATTCTAAATGTGTGTTTGGATACGGCGAATTAAACATAAGTCCAAATTTATTACGTAGTAGAAATGCGCGTTATAGCCAATAAAACTTTGCAGCAGACTTTATGTGCGCGAAATGTGTATTATAAAACAGTGGAGGTGTTTTTTAAATAATTCCTGTCTGGGTTAAATCTGCAATTTATTTTTAAGTTAAAATTATATTCTATTCCAATTTAGTATGCATTGAAATACATATTTGAGGTCCAGTTTGAGGAAATTTTCATTTCAGTGGTATTCTATACTGCAAAATCGATCTCATTTGCCAATTTTTAAGGTAATTAACACAAATATCAATAACAAAGGATATTGTTTTTTTTTAAATCCGTAACGCTTATGAACTCGTTAATTTAGAAACCTCAATGTTTGTGTATTTATTTTACCGGCAGACTAAAACATACTTTATATCGGCTGCCGACAATATCGAAGTAAGTTGTGTCATTAAACCTTCAAAGCTAATGTGCATAAAAGTTAAATCAAGAAACAATTTACCATGAAAACATGTAAAATGGCGTCAAAAAGTTAGCTTGATACCGGGGAATACAAGTTGTTAAACTCGCAGGCTGTAAAATTATGCTCAAAAACATATACCGGTGTACTTCATGGCTCACTACTGCTAATCATATTTCGGCTTACTGAAACAAAGGCAAAAACAAAGAAATAACGAAAACAAAGGACGCTCGGCTTGCTTCCCGGATACTCCCGTTTGGCGGCAAACTGCGAACTTGTTTATCAAAGCTAGATGCGCCCTAGGGCTTCATTTGCTTTATAAACCGTGATAAACGGCACGGCATTGATGCATTTTTTGACGGGACTTGGCTTTGTCTCGCTTTGATCTCTAGATGACAATCCCACGATTTATCGTCCCCGTTTGTCTGCACTCTACATATACAATCAGCATTTATGTTGGATGCACGCCACACACGTTATGATTATAGAAGCTCGAACTGTATTTCATTCTTTCATTTCAATCTTTTAATGGATATTAATCAAATGTTGAATATTCTACGTCCATGTCCTACAACCGAACTTAAACGTTATATTAACAACATAAATGGCTAAAGCTTCTGCTTCTTCAAAGTCTCTTTGCGCTACCAAGACGCTGATGACGCCCCGCTCAATCTTAGGTACAAAAATATAATATTCTCTCGCTATCAAACCACAGAGAAGAACACAGTAATGGTGCAAAAGGGCAATTGAAATTAGAAGCTGCAGATTCAACGAAACGATACAAATTACTTAAACCAAATCACTCTGCTCTATGTTTTTTAATTCTTTCGGCAAATGAGAACATATATTTCCAACGCCACCAAAATAAGGATATCCAAATAAAGAACAAGGTCTAGAATAGGTTACAAAATCATGTTGAAGAAAAAACCACATGACACGACTCCTTAGAAGAACATAAGCAAATCATTACAAATAAATTAACTCAGAAAATGATCAGTTTGATCATTTTCTCACACAGTTATAACACATCATCACAGTTATAACAGAGGGACGCTTGAAATCGAAACAAACTACCAATCGAGCTGGCAAGAAACGAAGAAACTGCTAGTGGACAAGTTTGACATTATTTTACAACATAGAAAACTACTAGAGGAAGATTATATAGTTCCGCAAAACACTACGCCGTCACATTCATCACATAAACCTAAATAAGATTACTCCTCGAAATTATATTTCGACCCGAACCGATCTACTTCGAACGTTGTATTTATTTTTTTTCAGAATTACTTCCGCAATTAATTGTTCAGTTGCAATTCCTTTCACTTTCACTGAGAATTTTCTCTGAAAAATTAATGTTCTTACAACATAGGAAACATCGATATCGCATCTCACTGATACATAAAGTTTGATTTTCGTATGTCTGTATTTATAGTCACGACTTTAAATTGTGCTCGATCTCTCATTTAAAATTACCTGTTTCTGATAGTCGCCTCTGCTTAGTCAAAAAATTTTTCGTGGGTGTTTAGTTGACTACTTGCTCTGGCTAAAAAGCTACCTATTTCGAGTCAAGCGTGGGATGCTAGTACTGAAGTCGATGACGCACACGAATTATTAGAATTCATTAATACTGTGGAATTAGAACGTGCAGTGAAAATAAGATTGAGAAACGTTATTTTCCGCAGATTTTAGACAATGAATTTTGACAAACCTTTTACATTGTTATTCATTTTTAATTTTTATGTACAGAATATAAAAGCTGATTATCGCAGATATCCCTTCAAATGAATTAACAGAAACGAAATTCCTCACTTTAATCATAACTTTACTTAACAAAAATTACATTTAGGTACAACTTAGCATTTAATTAACTGGTTTTACATGAAAATCAGAAATAGAAAATCAAACTTGCCAATATTCATTATAATGAAACTTTCTAAATGTTAAGCAAGTAGTAGATAAAAACAAGAAAATAAATAAAATTACTTAATTTTTATTGATTATTCCAAAAATATATCACATCAAACATCGTCGATAGCAGGAAGAATTGAGCACATAAATAAATCTTGAACAATAAAGAAGCCTCAGAAAATCTTTTCAGTTACTAGCAACTTTTCACTGTCGATTTGAAATTTATTTTGTATTAATAATTGCAAAAATGCATGATCGATATCACTTGAAAAGTCTTCCGAAGGCAAAAATGTGTGGCATTAGAGTATTTTAGAAAGGAAGGAAGTGAGTGTGTACGCATTGAAGACAATCCAATCAAAGATATATATATGTAATTAAGTGTGTGTATAAGTATGTAAATTTATTACATATACAGTGTGTAACGAAATTAGGTGCTGAAACTAAAACACTGAAATCTGCTCTCAAAAATAATATTAATTTTTCAAATGAACATGTATCGAAAAATGCTCCCTAACGGAGCTACGCCTTCTTGAAAAGAGGCCCAGTAGTAGTGTTTTTTGCAAATTACTTCTTAACGGTTGAACTTGAAAACGTAAGTTTCAGAAACTTTAGTAATTTTGATACGCTGAGTCTAGATCTGAAATTAAAACTGTTAGAATGTCATCATAGACGTATAATGTGGGGGGG
>NW_026018165.1:5836506-5849222 GCF_020466585.1 Dendroctonus ponderosae
GGGGGGGTGGTAGAAGTACAAAAAAAGCTGTAACTTTTTCTGATACTATAAATCAATCTTTTTTCTACAAATTGTGGAAATCTGAAGTATTTTTCGAAGAAAAGGGACTCTTCATTCATTTCGCTCAGACGCACCGTTTGTCAACTAAATGAGTTAAAAAATATCACTATCACTAATCACTCACTATATATCCCTAACTCCATTTTAAGCATTTTGACTTTTATCGAGTATGAAAAAACGTAATATTTTTAAAGACATTTAGTGGGAAAATGGTGCGTCTGAGCGAAATAAATTAACAGTATCTTTTCTTCGTAAAATACTTCAGATTTTCACAATTTGCAGAAAAAAAGATTTATTTATCAGAAAAAAATGATAGCTTTTTTTGTACCTCTACCCTCCCCCCCAAATGATACGTATATGATGAAATTCTGATAGCTTTAATTGCAGATCAAGATTCAGCATATCAAAATTAATATAGTTCCAAAAATTCACGTTTTGAAGTTCAACCGTTTAGAAATAATTTGAAAAAAACCCTACTACTGGGCCCCTCTTCAAGGAGGCGTAGCTCCGTTAGGGATCATGTTTCGATACATGTTCATTTCAAAAATTAATATTATTTTTGAGAGCAGATTTCACTGTTTCAGTTTGGCCACCTAATTTAAGGACACCCTGTATACATCTTTGATTGGATTAGAGCATTTCCTCTATTTCGACGAATAATTCCTGAATCAAGATATATCTAGAAACGTTTTTTTTTGTCGAACCGCATTGTCTCGTTCAACATTTTCCATCTTTGCAGGTAAACACTAACAGCTGACTTATTGAAAAAGTCGTAACCGAAACGTGTTTTTAAATATTGGCATTCAAAAATGCATATTATTCAAAAACAGGATATATTCAAAAAAAATAAAAGTAACTCATTTAATTGGGCGAGCTGGCATTTAAAACTGGCAACTGGCTAACTTTAATCAACGAACAACTAAATTTTTAAATATTATTGTTTTGTTAGTTTCACAAATCTTTCACTCGAAATTTTCGATAGATAAAAGCGACTAAATATTACTAAATCGAATAAGCACTTCGATTGATTTTTAAGACACAATAAGTGGCGCGGACAACTATGACACTATAAAGAAGAAAACAAAAGTACTTCAAACTTGTACACTCTCTAACTCGATAATTAGATAATTAAACTTTCAGGGATTTATATTGATATAAGCTTTTTGCAGTGTTTTCAATTGACAAATTCTAGTCTAAACATGGCCAAACCTTTTTTTGAGGCATCCCGGTATGACACCCCAACTATGTTTGGCCTGAGACAAAAAAAACACACAAATCGACCTATTCGAGAAACTAATCTATCAACATTACCAGATAGATACGCTGAGGACGAAACCAGTGAGTAAATAAAATATATTACATCCGAAATTCATTATAATTAAGTCTATATGCTTTATAGTTGCGTGGCGTAAGATGGTTTCGTTTTCTTGAAAATGTCGTAAACCTATTTAGAAATTTTTGCACATACACTGCGTTATAACGCGTGAACAACAAATAGATTATCAATTCTTTTTAAAGCATAGAGACTCGATAATAAACACTTTGAAGCGTTGCTAAACTTGCTATGATGAGACCTATCAAATGCAGGCTTATCTGGATGCAGCGCCTGATGCGTCTGGACTGCAAACACGTTTTCCTAGAACCGAGCTTCGCGTAACTGACTGATGGCTTCCATATTGAGTATTCCCGTTACGCCATTATAGAATTTATTAGGCAGATGTGTTTATTGAAATTTATGACGTGTGTGGCCATGGTATGACTTTTGAATCAATAAGAAAACAAAAATTACCGCTTCAACCTCTGGAAAATCAGACCATTGAATATATTGCTTCTTTTTGAATACTAGATGATATTTGACTGATTTTTAGAAATCATCGAAACAAGCAAAATATTTGTTTGAAACAGTATCAACCAAACAACGGCAATTCTGGCTTTAAACTGTAAGATTTAAGTTTGACATTCTGAAGTCTCAGCCCAGTATAAATAAAGACTTCGAATAGGTATAACAGTGGCTTTATGAGAATCAGTTGAAATCAGCATTTCTAAATCTTCATATTGAATGTGTGAAATATAATTTAACTTTGTTTCTGTGAATAATAATGCGATAAACATTAGGATTAATTGCTTCGAGGAAATAAACAACTGAAACATTAATCAGTTGCATTCGAAGAAAGTTTGCACAAAGAGTTGGTTTTAATGTCACCATAGGAAACAATATTTCAATGTGCACAAATCGCCTATTGTAGAATGCATTATCTGCACTACGTCTTCGCGTTTATAGAACGCTACTTTATACTACATTAGAAACATTTTGTTTTATTCAAAGGCGAACTACTGAAAAAATTAATAAACTACGCTTTATCGAAAGTGATATATCCAAGTTTAGCGAAACGGTAACGGTATGAAAATTAGCGCTATTTAGAATTTAGACACTTAAATCCCTGATGTTTCCATTCACGCTCAAGCACTCATTCTTAGAGAATGGCAAGAATTCAAGAACCACAAATATTAATTTACCTTATCAAAGACTATTAGTTACAAATGTCCCTTGTTAATGTGTGTAACAAAATATTAAATAATGTAAAATGCATACGGAATTTCAGATATTTCAAGTTGAAGGTCAAAGATATACGTTGGAAACTTGAAAACGAAATACAGGGTGTTCCACCGGGAGCCGCCGCTTTCGATATCTGGCAAACTACATATAGTTAGGAGATACTTTGAAATTGGACAGTGTGAAATAATCGTTGGGGGCAAGCGATTTAAAATATTTTATTTCCGATTATACCGGGCGTAGGTATCAACTTGCTCCTGTTAAATGGAACACCCTATACAGGGTGATTCAAAATTGGCGTCATTCCTCTAGAGGTGTTGTCTGGCGCTGTTATAGGAGTACAGAAAAAATAGTAAAATAAATTAATTGTTATTAAAAACTGTGAAATTTGCAAAAAACTATATCAGAAATACGGCCGCAATGTTTTTCAAGGTAACTGCCTAATTAACATTGCGCAAATACCTGTTGAATCGTAATTATTAAAACTCCGGTAACCATAGAATTATACAGAGTGACAAATAGACAAGGATGAACGGTAAATTCATCATGAGCCGTTGAATGACGGAACCTATTTGGAAATGTCAACCTGTTCTCATAACCTCGATTGCTGTTTATAAATCAACCATACAACACCAAACATTTGAATGGTTAACTCCAAACAAGCTAGTGCCTGTGTAATCTCCTTATTATCCACTCTTATTAAGCAGCTTCTCGGATTCAGTTAATTAACTCCTGCTCCGTTTGTAACTCCTTGTGATGTGTGCATCGTACAAACGTGGTAGGACTGTAGCCCTTCCTCCGTATTTATTTGGTGCTTGAGAAAGTGTCAGTTATTGTGGTCTGAGTGCCCCTGGAAGGCCCCGATTCGATTATGTCCAATACGTGTTCTTCTGTGCCTGGATCCCGAACATCTATTGCCGGCCACTATCTTCCTGGAACCACTCTCCTCGCCCTTTCTCGGTGTCAGTTCTTTCAGCTTTTGCTATGTTACTGTAGCATTTAGTAGTTTAGTAGCATAGAAAGGAAATTCAAAGTAAGTCACAGTTTGCCAAAATATTGTTATTATTGACAAAGGCTGTCTACCTGTAACTATCTGTTAATGGCAAAAAACATCATTGCCGTTGTGCCTTTCCATCCAAAAATTGTTGAAGAGAACTTTTTTAATATCGAAAATTTTCGTAATTTTAAGCGAAGATCGTGATTTTTCTTTTGGAATCCTTAAGTATTCCAATATGCTTCCAATTAAACATTGAACAATTTCAACATAATAACAAAGTTGAAATTCGATGTTCAACTGTTAACATCTTCTAGAAATTTTCGAAAAAATTTTTTTTTATACTTTTCTCGTACTCCCCAAAGGATCCTCTATGACCCCTTAAAAGGAATGACGCCAATTTTGAATCACCCTGTATATTATTACTTTTTTAAATTTTACTCCAAATTCCAAATATTCATTTTTCGAGTGAGGGAATATGTGTTACTTAATATGAGTCGCATTGCTTGCTGACTTCAAGTTTAAATAATTTTCTTTTGTATAATCTAAGCGCCTGGGCATAATTATTAAGTATTTTCAAAAAGTAACTGACTAAGCGTTCTTTCGGTATCCGATTGTATTAAAAATGGCCAGTCTTGTCACGGCAATTAAGAGTGAAAGGATTTAAATTAAAATGCGGTAAAATAGTCATACGAAAATATTAAATTGACGAAATTTCGAATAGACGTATCGCCGTTATCGTTATCGGTCGAATAGACAGCCGCACACATACTTACATTTATGTTTAATACTGAATGAGATAAAATTATCAAAAATGGGGATTTCCATTTGAAAAAATAAATTTTTGGCGGTTTTTTCAACGTCATTTTGAAACTTATTTACTTAACACTTTGTATTAATACGTAGTGTGCTAAATGTTGTCAAAATTCCATTAACGTAAGTTCTTTTCGATAAGAAATGCAACTCAAATAAAATAGCCCATATTCGCATAAAGGAGAAATGAATAATAATTCTCATTGCTGCAAATTTCAATTTTTACATAAAATAATTTCAAATATATCAAGATAAAGTTGGATAAAGTTATACATGAAATATATTTAGAATTTGGACTAGTATTGAAAACTGTAATAATGTGTTGGACGTCCTATTTAAATTAAGCAAGTTGATACCTACTTCCGGTATAACCGGAAGTGTGGCCCTCTTGAAAATATTTTATCCCGCTTTCTCCCGATGACTTTGGCACACTGTAAAATTTTCAAGTTTCTTCTAATTATAGTTTACCATAGATCGATCGCGCGGTTTCCCGGTGGGACACCCTGTATAGGGAGCAACAAGCCACAATGTTACTGAATACAATCATAAAAATATTTATTATATAAACATACCAAATTTTCAGGGACCTTAAAACCGATAAGCGCCCAATTTAATTACGTTACGCAATTCAATAATAGCGTTTATTAACGTGTGTGTCATACCACCAACGGTTATGCTCAATAGATCTGTTTGAAATAAAACGCAAATTGTTCGCATTGGAACAAGTAATTCACCAAGTCACCGTGATGTTTCACAATCAGGGTTTTCCATTAAAGGCACTTTCCCATTCTTTTTACAAGTCCCTTTTAATGTATTAGAGCGAAAATGCGATATATTGGGTGATAGATTTGTCATTATGTACGCCGGGCTAATGTAGAATGACAGGCTGAATCATATCCCCCGCTCAATAGTTTCAAAGGAAACATATATTACGTTTATATTTTCATATAACGCGAGAGACGGGTGAATTGACACGACATGGAAAGGGACTTTATTAAATGTGAAACAAAAAGCTTTTCATATTGGCGGTACCTCGATATCTGAGATGGTTATGGAATGAATATTAACGTCGACTGTTTTCTGCTAAAAGTAAGTAGAAATTTTTGGCGCTCCGGCTAAGGGTTGTTCGGAAAAAAGTGCATAATATTCAAGACAATGGGCTGAAAATAGGGAAACTATTGCTTAAGCTACTGGAAGACGAAGTGGTTATCAATTTACCAGCTACAACTTTTTTGCTCGTATAAAATAAAATTAAATTTTCTGAAAAGAACTGAGTTAAAACTCTAATAAAGGCTTTTCTAAGTAAGCTGATTAAGTTTTTAGCGCCACTTAGTGTCCGGATAAATTACGAACCTCTACCCCGAGGCACTAACACAAAGCAAATAATCTATTTTGTGAACTCAATTGTTTATTATCCTTTTTTGCAGTCTAAAGTCCCATTGATTTTCCATATGGGACATAGCAATTCGTAGTTATTTCTGCTACCGTACTAAATATAATTAATTGAAAAACTTTATAAAGCAACCTAATGGGTTTCTCGGTGCACAGACCATTGCAATCTATTTGGATAAAATTGCTAGCTTGAAATGCATCCATACCATCAAGAGTCGTTAGCCAAACAAATCTTCTGAGCTTTGAAAAGAAAAACTATAAAATCTGAATGCCGGCTAATGATGGTGCACTTAGAACAACAATTCAATGTTCGGAAAAACGGAAAAAAAGTCAGTTGCTCAGAAAGTTACTAATTTGCCAAATTTTATCACATTAAAAACTCACAACGAATCTGTTCAGAGTTGTACTTTCCTTTACATTTTCTGAAAAAAGGTCAGCAGTATTGAGTTTACTTCGCGAAAGTTATTTCTATTTGTTTCGAAATATTCGTATCACGTCGCAGGCATTTTATATTTTCCAGTGGGCGGCTACAGTTTTTATCCCCTCAGCAACTTTTTTCAAACTTCCTCCTGATTGTATCGAGTGAATAATGTACACGAATTTTTAAACTTTACTCGAACTTCTTCCGCAACTGATCGCCCTATTTTATTGCGCCTTCAATATAACTCCTTTTTTGTGGCAGTTGTGGATTGTCTTTTCTGTTTAAATAATAGCTTGTCACATATTAAATTATCCTCTTAAAAAGAGAATGCATGATTTAGTTTATTTTAATCACCAATATGGTGAAGTGTGCACTCCAAGTTTAACAATGTGTTTCATAATTGTTTAATATTTAATTTGATCAGACTCTGAAGCCTTTCACGGCCGGTTCCCTTCTCTAATTTCATCTGCTTTTACGTCCTTTCTTCTCACGGCTGCACTGAAATTATCTGGTAAAAATCAAGTGCACAACACAAATATTTTAAGAAAACATTGTTAAAATGTAGCATTAGATAAAAAGAAACACCTAATTTCCAAATCAAAAATATTAAATGCAGAATTTTAATTTTGAAGAAAATTAGCTAACAAAAAGGATTTTAAAATATGTATCTGCCTCAACCCTACAGAAGTTGTCAATACCATGTATACGTGAACAAATAAACTATTTTATTAGAAAACTAGGTTGGCTTATTTATTGCATAAGTATCTCCTATCTATTACTAGTAATATAAAATTATGTGTTTATCTTATTCAAAATGTGAATTTAGAAACATTTCCACCAACGCGCAAAAGCGACGATAGTATCCGTAAACAAACATTAACTTCCCCCGGTTAAACAGAACATTTTTTAAAAACAGCTTTTTGAACTCAATTTTAATTAAGTCTGCAAAGTTGAAAAATTGCTCCGAGTTAAATAAAAAGCTTCATTCCCAGTAATCGCTTTATATTATGGGTAGATTAAAGGTTTTTCTAGTTTATCTTGTTGGTTTTCACCGGCATAATTACGCAGTTTCTCCAATAAGGCCAATCGATTTAAAAGTGGAAAAACCACGAGGGCTTCTATCTACTCCAATCTAAATTTAACTAAAAGCTAAGTAAAGATTTTATTTCCCGACTTTATGGTTTTGGGCAAACGCCTTTAGATCGAAAGCAGTTGGGCATGTTCATTTAGCAGATTGGATGCTTTCGTTTTATCTTTGAATGTTGCAAGTTATTTCCTTCTAGTTCAGCTTATTGACTAATTTTATATTGGGACTAAAGATCTTTCGATTTCCGAACTGCAAAAATCAAATTTTGCGAATACATATTTTGCACATCAGGCAATTTTGCACAACGACATTTGATATCTATTCCTGTAGAATGCTTAAAGTGAACAATGTCAATGCCTATAGCTTTCAATTTCTATAACATCTTGCACATCTTACAAGAACTTAAAAATATGAATCTAAAATGTATGGTTGAAAGCATTACTTCGAAACTATCGAAAGCTCACATCTGTGGCAATTTATCATTTCTTGTAACTGGGTAGTACTTTGTTACCACATGTGAATAGAGCCCATATTCGAGATAATTTTGTCCTATTCAATAGTCTGCTGAAATACTGTGAGATTTAATTTACATCTAATGAAGAGCTGTTTGGTAAATGCGGCAAAATTATTGGGAGACACACTGAGTACTTTTTCCTGTTACTAACCACACAATTCTTTTGTAGGAGAAGCTTTTGACCTCACTGAAAAACTGACCAGAGTTCAAATCGGCCTAATTTTGATGAGATCATGAATTCAAGAAACATTTAGCAAAAACTAAAAATCATGAATTGCAAATGCTAAACAGCAAAATATATTTAAAATAGTATCTTAAAGAACCCGCAACTCACAACCGAATTTCATTTAATGCTTGCGTGAAAGCAGCCGGATTTTTAAGTTAAAAATCCACAAAAAAACACGCAAAATCGCTTTCCCGAGAGCAGTCGAACTCCAGTTGGACACAATTCGACACCTCGCCATATTGAACTCGTTGCTCAAGTTGTTGAAAGTTTTCAATTTTCCACGAATTGTATACGACAAAAAAGTATTTTTTGACTGTTCGGTTTCATTTAGCAATCGGTTAACTCAGTGAGCCAACAATGCCTGATTGGAACACAACGCGCAACGTAAAACTTGATAATTGAATTCTGCTTCTTTTGTCCCGTGTTTAGTTCCATTTTAAAGGGTCTCATCGTTTCCGATGTTTTGTCTATTGCCTTTGTTATTTAAGTAGTTCCTAGCTTGAGCAGCTTACTGATAAAGCTCATCTTAGAGGATATTGTAAAAATAGTCTCGATGAAAGCAAACAGATTAGCCTTGTTTGGGTTTTAGTTGTTCGTTCAGAGTACGTTGAAACTATCCATTAATTGACTTGCAAACTTGCGAAAATTCAAATTTTATTTACTGATTTTGATTGATTTTATGAAAGGCATTCTGATTTGTTCGCGTCACTTCAAGGGGATATAGTTGGAAAATAATGGAAACAAAAGCAAAATGTGTCTCAATACTATACCGAAGATCACCAGTTTGACAGCGTTCGACTTAATTAGAGATTAACAAGTAGTAATAACATTTTTCAGAAATTTTCTAACATGCTTATTTATGACTATATTTTTGTTCGATCGTTTTATCGTAATTTTGAATTAACTCAAAATGATATAAAATATTATGGCATCACTTTTCCTCTGCGACAAACAAAAACATTATTTTCAAATAACCCATTAAAGTACTCGACTGGAAAAAAAGCATCCGGTCAACAAATAAGACGAAAAAATCAAACGTTGGACCCAATGTTGTGACTGTTAGAAAAATTGATTATTGACAGTGAGTTGCTTTATCGCGATTATTGAATATGGTTTAATCAAATCCTACATTGAATTGTAGAATTAGTGAATTGAGGAAAATTAATGAGAAACGATAATCGCACCAGCAAACTCAGCCGATCAAACTGTGCACACTAACCGTTCTAGATCGGAAAAAATTTGATTGTAAACCACTTGGAAACTAATTGCAATCAAATCTCTTTCATAAAGGTAATGGTTACACCATTAGCCATGCATAGCTAGTTACCATCGTCGACAAGTTGAAACATTGCACTATAAAACCCTGGATTCTCAATTTTACTTTGTGTTTACGTTCGCGGACAATAAAGTAAAGTGTAATGTGCCGAAATGGTAGTAAAATGGGCGGCATAAAAATAGATTTTGCATTTAAATAGGCCAGCATTTAAAGGCATTGAACCGGAAAACCGATATGGGCAACCGAACGTTTTACACTGGGATCAATCGAACAGCGTTCTTCTGAGTTCCTGCATTTTATGTAAAAATAGCATTTGTAATTGGAAAATTAACGCCAAATTGATAGCGCTTGCTTAACAGTTCGTAAAATTATGAATTGGACGCTTTTTTCAGTTTAAATATCTGAAAAAAGCTGCAAATCGTTTTACCAGAAATGGTCCGGTTAGATAGTCTGATATATTTAACCACTGCAAATAAGTATATCAGCTATATTCAGTTTCCTGCTTTTGATGAATATTCTATTTCTGTACTTAATAAAAATTGGTCAGCAGATATTTCAAGAAAAGAAAAATCGGATTACTTGTATCAAAATTACAATGTTCAGAGCAGTGTGTTCAAAAATGCATATGGTTTTGACAAACAGGATGTTTCCATTACTAACAAGGCTTTTATGGTAAAAACAATACAATTAATTTCGTAAAAGTTCACATGTAATGTCAATAATTTTTTATTACAAATTTTTTATGGAACTGGCTTGGTATTTTGTGAGTATTTAATTCAACAGTGTTTTCATACCCTACAAATTATATACAAGAATAATCAATTTTGTCAGTGAGACTACACCTACTTTAACTCTTTCTCTCTTTATCATATATGTATTGCTTCGCATAAAGAAGCTACAATTAAAATTGTTGAAAATTCAGCAAGTGTAGCACTGCTAAACTCAAGCTGTTAAACACTAACAACATGAACCGAATATATTTTCAATTTAAGAAACAAAATACGAAATGCCTTGATTTAATTAAATTTAAACTTGTCAGTTTATAAACTAAAATTAATTAGTGTACGTGTCGTATACTAGCCGAGTTAAATTAACTTAATAAATGTACAGAAAACTTGAATAAGAGAGTTAACAACGAAAGAAGTTAAAGGTTTTGGTCTTTGACAACGCGCGCTCAGAATTTTGACTTCAATTGATCACACAAAATTCGGTAACTAAAATTGATACAAATATAATCTTAAATGGTTTTCACCTAAAAATACTGTGTGTGAAGCAACGTTTCCTGTGAACTTATTTAATAGAAATAATTGTTTAAATCCTGATTTAATACCTAAAATGGAAGTGGGTAACGTATAATACTACTTGATCGATTAAGTACACACAGAGAAAACGTTCAGAACTGCTAAAAGAAAGAAACCTGCACAGAACAAGCGACATATCTTTAGAAAGATGAAAACGATCAAAATACTTCCTTTACAACACTGTTCTGTTGCTCATAAAAATAATTTCAACTAACGCTGATTTATTTAAATTGCACTTATTATACCCATAGCTAATTGGCTTTCAAGTTCAAATTACAATTACTATAGAATTCCAAACTTTATTTTTGACTGAGGACATCCTTATACACAAAAGTTTGCATTATACGGTTGCATTAAATAGTCAACCATTGTAACTGATAAACGCAATATTTTCCATGTTTAAGGGATGAAATATGTCGCAAAACATGTCTAAACTTCCCTGACAGCAAGCTATATAATGTGTTAGAAATAGATAAAACTTACTATTCGGATTTTAACATAAGTTACCTCATTCTTGTTTCTGCTTTTAAAAATGTCGGATTAAGTCTCGTGTATAATATAACATTTTCGCAAAATATTTTATCAAAAGTTTCTTTTAACGCTTATTACCTCATGGCGGAGATAAAACTAAAAAGCGGTACACTGCGAGTGCTGCGATCAGATCAATAGAAAAGTTTTCTAGTTATTCGACACTGATAAAATTAGAAATGTTTAAAAGTTGTCTAAAACATTCACGTTCTTTTCCAGCTCGAACGCAATCAGAAAAAGTTGCCGCTTTCAATATGTGCAAATTCGCTCGGAAATGTCTTTGACGCTCGTTTTCTTGCACCATTTTAAGTTTTTCTTTTTGTAGCCGAATTGTTTAGATAGTGAAACAAGAAAGAAAGGATTTGTATAAAAACCCATAAACACACATGCGCAAGTATTTTATCAGTATTCGGACAAAGTTTATCAGTGATCGAACAAAGTTATTTAAAACAATCAGAAGCTAAACCCGTTTTAAGTAATTTCAAATAATTATAAACACAGAAAGTCTATTTTCAGATGTAGAAAATGTACTGTAGCAATAGACGTTTATTGTAAATTAGTACAAACTGCGAAAGTCCCTGGTAGAAATTAACAACCTTCATCATTAAGCTAAAATAACCTGTTTAACGATAACTTTAAATTAGTTTTTTCTGCATTTTTTTCCGAAACTAAATGAAGCCTCGACGGTCCAGAGAGAGGGCCATTTCAAAGTTTTTTAATTATTCCTTCATTTGCTACTTAACTACTTCATTAATTAGTGCTATAGGGGAAAACAGGGAAATACATCTGAAAAAGCGACGTAAAAAGAGAAAGTTAAATTGCAAAAAGTTAAACCAAGTGTGTTTGAAAGACATTCCGTTGAAAGTTATTTGCGAATGGAGAATTGAACTTTTTTAATTAGGTGAAACGAACCAGACCTGACCAGAGGAATATGGGTAATAAATAGCCAAAATTTTAAAAATACTGCTTCTCAGTACATATTCAAAACGAGATAAATGGGAACCACTCAAACTTATCCAGTATTGCTTAGTTAAATTATTTAATTTGGTTCATGCTTGTAGACGAAATGTGAAACTTTACGAAAATGCAAAAAGCACAATTAGAAAAACGTGGTCGTCCGTTCATTAACAAGTTATAGAGCATGTTTCAACATTTTTTGTGATTTGGTCTTTTGCTTAAGCAAATAGTACATCTAAAACCTTTTGAATTCATTTTGTAGCGCCTCGTATATGATGAGGGCGTAGCAAATGTTACACATACAATGCTGTAGTGTCATGTAAATTGGTAGATAAGTTTTATATTGTTGAGGCGGATTCATTTTTATGTTTTATTTTTTTATCCCGATTTATTAGTGATTTATTTATGGAAAATTTTAAATCAACTTTTATTAATAATTACAAATTTAAACCAATAATTTGGTGGCGTTATATTGATTACGTATTCTCCATTTACAGTCATGGCGAACAAAAACTTGATGAATTTTTATCTTATCTGAATAATAAAGAACCAACAATTCAATTCACTATTGAAAAAGAACAAAATCACCAAAT
>NW_026018165.1:5850221-5852779 GCF_020466585.1 Dendroctonus ponderosae
TTCTTATTGCGAAATAGCAGCACTATTTATCAATCTGTAATAAAAGACGTGAAGAAATTCTGCCTGACAAAAATTTTTGAGGCAAAATACTCAAAAACAAGTTTGTAAAAAAATGTAAATTGGTATTACAATTTCAAGGAAAATTGATTTGTCAAAATTCCCAATTTATGATTTGTTGCACAATTCAGCAAATTAACCAACAGACGGTGTAGGCAGAAACAGTAAACCTGTGAGAGATAAATTTTATTGCATAAGATCATAACTGATTTAAATAATAGGGTGTTAAAAAACAAAGAAATTATTATAAAATCCCAACAAAATTAACATGTTGCAGTGTTTTTTGTTAAGACTAATGAATTGAGATGCTTAGATAAAGTAATATTTAAAGCGGACCCATCCGAACTAGTGAATACCAAAAAAGCGGCTCTCCTCTGCATCAGAATAATTTGTCATGATAATTTACAAAAATCCAAGCAAAAGATGAGTAAACGACTTTACATCGAAGATAAACAAATGTTGGTCTAAATAGTTGCGAGTTACTGCTTGGGAGCTAAAGATGTTCAATTTGCAAAGGTAAGAGTAGTAAAACGTTAAATTAGAGACCATCTCACCAGATCCATCTAGTCAGGAGTGTTCCTCTCTCATGCAAACACTATAGGAAAAGAAACACGTAAATGTAATTAAACAGACACCGTTTTCCCTTTTTGTTACATTCGTCTATTTATTTACAAATGGAGGGTCAATCTAGAATCTATTGAAGGCAAATGCAGTCAAATGAAACGTTTTCGTAAATATTAACCGTATTTTCTTATGGTTATCACTTTTCAAAGAGATTTTTGGAAATTCACATGATCAATACGAAACTTTATTTGCCACAAATTTATGATAATCCTACTCAGTTCAGCAATTTTCCCGAAAATAAACCATAATAAATAACGTTGTTCGATATTTTGATCGTCATAGATAATTCCGATAGTTCCAGTCAAATGAACCCGTGGAATAAATTATCAATCTAACATTTACTTGCGAAGAGGTGCACTTCAAAACTACATTCATTTCTCGATTAAACGAGTTATTTTTGACGGGCGACCGTCGGTCCCGGTGAAATATGTTGTTTTTCACTTGTTCTTTATTCAGCCACAATTCAGAACATGCCATGCTCCAAATAATATCATAAAAGCATGCTGGGACAATGCTGGCACAACTGCTGCTTTGAAAAGTCGGGACGTTTAAAAGCATAGGCGGGGTGCCAGGGTGTAGTCTGAATAACAAACTTGACGTTTCGAAGTGATTGAGGGACCAACTTGGGTTTACTTTATTGTTGCGGTATTTCCTGCAACACTGTTTCCGTTAATAGATGGCCGCTATCAAATATTGATTGCCAATATCGCGAAAAGGGTTAATGGTAAATATCAAACACTTTCACATTCCGTTGAACAGGTTGATGTTAGAACCGATCAATGAAATAAATAGACATATAATTATACAATGGAAAATCAAATAGTAAAAGATGTATTTCTGATTGTATATTCGGTACATATTTGGATATTAAAGAGCATACAAATGGCAAAGACCTCATTTCGCGATACATGCACCTCCTTTAACTTGTTTGCTTATCATTCTACAAAACACTGTAATTTATCTCAAATTTGAATAGTAATTTCTCCAGTACCAGCGAAGAATATGAAAACGAGTTTAGGATCTACGTTTCTTTTTTCGATGAAATCACACTTATGATTCATCACAATTTGATTGAACTGACGAATGTATATGAAGAAGTGTATTGCCGATATAATGAAAATATGAGATTATTTAGATTTATTATAGACTGATTATAACAAAAATGTAACGCACACAAAAAATTTTATTCCATAGCAAAGTTAGTCGAAGAAATAACTAAGAACAAAACGGACCCTAAATAACAAGACTGGCAAGTTACTAACAAAGGTAATCAAAATCCGGGATGATAAAGATTTTCAATTATCTTCATAATGAAAGAACGACCTTCATAAGGTTTCGGTCAGTAAAATATAAAGCGTCAAGTTGACTCTTTTTTTAAGGTCGATATAGTAATTCTTAGTTCGATCTGTACCGATATCAAAAAAAAAGTTTCAGGAAATTAAATATCTGACGCTCTTTATTTCCATGGACGCAACAAGATTCTATCGTAAACTGAGGTGTAATTTTTTCGGAGTTTTCAATCCAAGTTATGGCATAAAAAGAAATTCATAACAGATAATTTGAAACGAACAGTATCTTGCAACAATGGCCGAGCACTATTTACGCTCCAATAAAATATAAAAAAGTTTAATAACGGCAGTTACAGATAGAGTCATTAAATTGTCACATTGGGAGTATAGAACAAAAAATCTTGAAAAAATAAGCAATATATTATTAATAAACAACTATCCAAGGTCATTTTTCGAACCAATCATAAATCAAAGGATAAATAAAATATGCAAGTCAACTAAATGGAAAAACATAAATAAAAGAAGAGAAGGTGATATCAAGTATATATCATTACCATATATTCCGGAAATTAACACAAAAATAAAAAA
>NW_026018165.1:5852829-5875067 GCF_020466585.1 Dendroctonus ponderosae
TGATATCAAGTATATATCATTACCATATATTCCGGAAATTAACACAAAAATAAAAAATATATTCAAACCACATAATATCAACATAGCAGAAAAAAACGAAAAACACCTTAAAAAATGAATGTTTCACAAAATTTCAACCTAGGATTGACAAGTTAGACACGTCTAATGTAATTTACAAAATAGACTTTTTGAATTGTGATAACACATACATAGGTCAAACAGGATAATATCTAAAGAAAATAATATACGAACATAAGTATAGCCTGAGAAAAAATAACGAAAATGGTACAGCTTTAGCACAGCATGTACAACAGAAGTTGCATTATTTTGATTTTGATAACACAAAAATACTGATTAACGAGAGTAATTATGATTAGAGAAGAGTCCATGAAATCATACAGATTAAAAAACATAACAATGCTATGAATTTCAGATTGGATACCGACAATCTTAGCTCAGTATATCACACATTAATTAAATGAAATAAACATAGAATATTAGCTAACACCCGGTATATTGAAGAATTTTGCAAACCAAAAATAATATCCTCAGAATACAAAGAAAAATAGCTGCAAGTAAAAGAAATCAATATAAACAATATTTTATTCGCCTTGTGACCAAAATGGACAAAATCCTCCTCCAAATGTATGCCAAGGCTTAAAGCAGCAACAACGCTACACATGTAAGTAAAAATATTTAAGTATCTGAACGAAGAATTCTAGTCTCTTCCCAGATTTGATTGGCCTGACTAATCACCTGTTAGGCCTAATTAATTTTAGAATGTTTCAAAGTATTGCAATTGTGATGTATTTTAATGTGTGATATGATGAGGCTGTTGACGAACTGTGGTTGTTTTTTAATTTAATGAATTTTTTTTAACTATCTGTTATTTTTGGAAAACTGATGATGGTGGAAAAATACACCGAAACGTATTTTAATGGATAAATAGAGACAATAAATGACTGAAACCCAGCAATTAATTTTGATTTGGAATTGAAACACAGTCAGGAAAGTATATACAAATCCAAGTAATGTTAGAGTTTTAGTCAGTTTTCCTCTTGCAAAATAAAATGTATTTCAATTGTTACTAATACGATCGAATCCCAGCATCAAGCGTTTCTCAGACAAAAATTCCTTTTTATTATTATTTCATAGGACTAGTTTAATTAGTATACTCATACTCTCATGCAGATAGAGAAAAAAACATTACGTAATATCAATGTTTCACCTTTAGAACAACGTTTCAAAAAATTGTGCTTAGGAAACATGTTTTAAATTGCAATTGAACAATGTGACTGGAAACAAAGTAAAATTGCATCTATTAACCGGTCGTATTATTTTTCCATGTCTGGCAATCCTTTTTGGATATTTTCCATTATCATAATGCGTAACCGAAGAAATATTACGGCAGGGCGCTCCATCTTGTTGCCATTTAATCACACTAGCTTCGTGAAGTGCCATTTGATTTATAAGTTTCTTAATTCTTAGTAAGTGCGTAACTATCTACCCCTAATTTTAGTGGATTTTTGATATATTAGACCGACGATTTGCCTTTTCTTAATCCAGTCAATCTTGTATCAAGTTACGCGGCAAAAATTATTATTTTCTTTGTTTACGATTCTAGGTACTATGCATTTCATAAACTAAATATAAAAAAACTATCTATCAAATACGATTCTTCAAGCTATATTTCCACCTGTTAAATATTGCACTGTTCTAAATCCATAAACATGATTTATGTTTGCATAAGACTCTCCAAATGTCGCCATTCCGTTTGCTCTATCGCGTATGGAATTTAAATGATTTGCTCAACTTTGCAATCAAAAATTATATTATTAGAACCATTTGGTGCAAAATATAGATAATAGATATTCTTCGTTTTGAGCATAGTTGGAAATAAATCGCAGGTCCACTACTTTCTATTAGGAAATTGTTTCCTCAATTGAAATAATTCCCATATACATTAAAGTGTATTTTTTCATGGCATGTGCTTATCATTCAAGTTATTTTATAAACTTTGATTTTTATTCTTGCAGTTGATTTTTTAATACTTTTAAGTCAAGACGTTTGCCTCTTATCAAGTTCTTGTCTTCGGATGGCACCATTTTCAACAAAACGAAATACTCATATATCCAATCCATAATCGTCATTAATTTTTAATTAATAGATGAGAATATCATAACAAATACACGCAGTCAGGAAAATAAATCAGTATATGCAAGCTCCGCGAGATTCATTTAACATATGAAAGCAAAGAGCATCACAATGCCAGTGAAACTAATGAATATTTTCCTAAATCAAAGTAAATTGACTATAAGCTAAGAGCTATCTTTTAAATATAACTGCAAATTTGTTGAATGGACACGGGTTCCCATACTTAGGAAGATGAGCACTAAAACAAAAGAAGAAGAGAAAAAAGAAAAAATATCACAGAGGAAAACTAACCCATTTGATCAGTTTAGCCCAATTCACGTGTTCGAGTAAATAAACCATTCAATTTTGTTTGAAAATCACGGCTATGTAAAGCGCACAATGTCCCTATTTTACAACTGACAAAATCGACCATTTACTAATAGAAACAAAGCTTGTCATAACACGAAATTTTTAATGTCAAAATACGTTGCATATGGAATACTCGGCAAGATAATTGCAAAATGCGGCCGCTTTTATTCTATTATTACAAGCTAGGCAAACGCATACAACATGTTTACTATTCAGTGAATTCTTTATCGTATTTTTTTACACAGTTTTAGACATTGCGCATTTAGCGTTTTCCATTTCGAACAGTAATTGGGCTATTTTATTACAGAGGAACATTATATTTTATAAACTCCCTTACATGTTTCAATTTGGCAAATATTACTAAATATTTCGAATATAGTATAGCGTGCTTTAAATTAATTGTAGAACTTAGTAATATAGATAAATATTGAATATTTGTTAGGGCAAAATGTTTAAAATTCGCAAAAACAAAATATGTGAATTAAAAATGACAACGAATGAAAGCGAAACGTCCGAGAAAATACCTATAAATCGCTTTTTTTAAGTCATTTTTATTCAGTTGTGGTATGCATAAAAACGCCGATTGTCCATAAATTGTTAAAATATTTTAAATTTTTAGACACTTAACTGGCCATACTGAGAACAAATTTAAATCTCTTAAATGGTGAAATAGAAAATTTTAATACCAATTAACATTGCACAGGGTTCTTAACATACCCATTGTTGAGCGTTGTCATACATGTTTTCTAAAAAATATTCTTTATGAGAATTAATTTATTTATTTTACAAAAATTTGCATTTTCTATTAAGGCATTGTTCTACTGAAATACTTGCGCCGTTTTTATTTAGCCGTTTATCGAAATACATTCACTGAATGAAAGTTCTGCCATTAGTTTAGTGTATTTCGTTGTAGTGTACCTTCTCAGATCTCTACCATTTCCATGCAATGCTCTTAATCTTAGTTTTATACATTGAAATTCTTATTTATAATAATTCGCTTTTACACTTCCGTCCCAACTAATATTCCTACCCGACTGCTACGAATTTGGATATAGCGGCTTTCAAAACTTATTTATATTTCACCTCCAAGCTGCCTTTTCAAGATTAGTTCTCGAGTTGGAGTTGAAATGAAAGAAACTGGGAATAGCCAGATTTAATATACACTTGGGAAACAAATAATTAAAACTGCTTTTTCTTGACACATTATCGGAGTTTTTTTTATGGATATATATTATTGAGAATGAATAATTAGCTAAATAATATAGAATCAGAATATTAATTTTTTTTTGGCCATTAAGCAAGTTGAATTTTTCTGACGGGAACAAGGTTTGCCTCCTCAAACCTTCTACTAAAGTAAATTAGATTGTAATGTTTTATCAGCTTTCAAATGCAATAGTCTCAGCAAATTATGTGAGTTTTTCTTTTGATTCGCAACTTCTTTAAAATAACCAACTGCCACAAAAATTATAAGGGTATTTTATTTATTCGACGTTAACAGCGAGTTGGATTAGAAGAATTGCCGTGTTTGTCTGATATACCTTTTTCATGAACAAATTTTTTTTCCACGCATCTCTAACTTAGTCTCACTCAATGATGTTAAATAGAAGTGTTGCAAAAAGATTAAGCAAGTATGCAAAACAACAGGACTGGACGTTGACTACTAAAATGGTTAGCTTAATCAAATAGTTGCAGTGATGTAACAAAGTAAATTTTCCATTTGTGTTTATCCCTAAATACCCCCAGTGTATAAGCAAAGTTTCCTACCTCGCATTTCCCAATAGAGAGGTTATCCACTAAAACAAGAGGCCGGAAGCTAACAAAGTTTGGGAGATTTGTTGGTCACTTTTCTTTTACTGCCTCGGCTTTTATAAGAATAATACGATTGTCAGGGTGGAGCTCTCAAAGGATAATTTTCGGTCCTTCGTCGTTCAAAATGTGATAAATTATGAAGCGAGCGGAAAACACAATAACCGAATATACGACCTAGTTTTTATAACACAATTTTGCAGGCAAGTGAAATATAGTTTTGTAAAGCCATTGCCATAAAAAGGGACTAAAACCGGCTCTTGATAAATCGTGTTTCAAGTTAAAAATATACTCTATAGTAAATGTTCATAATGGAATAGATTCAGATTGTTATTTCGTTTTTGCGGGTATAGAATTAAGCACTTAAAACAGATAGGTAGTTAATGATCGCGGTTAGTGTCTGATATTAATTGATGGAAATAAATATTGGCCTGCATACCTGGATGTACTTTTATTAGGAAATTGCCAATTACCGTTTTGTGTTGAAATATTAATAAAATAAAAATCAGAATTTTAAATATTTGTTATATGTTGTGTTTTACACATTCATCAGCAAAGGTGCTTTTAGATTGGTTATTTTAGATTGGAAATAAAGTATTAATTGGACAATTTTTGTTTAAATTTAAGTACAGAAAAGCATGTGCATTCTGTTGAGATTAAGTTCAGCGGCGAAAATGTGGGTTAGACAAATCTGAAATTGAAATTGAATTGTGTAGTCGCTTCAGCTTTGGGTGCCATTCGGAATAACATGCAATAATGATCTTGTGTTAATTCATTTCTGTTTATTCCAGATTCCTTTATATCGACTTCAAACGCGTCAACTGCGATTTCAGGTTGATAATACAGGTACCAAAAATTATCTTATCTGCGTGGCAAATATACTAATAAAGCACAAGCAAATACATTTGAAAATACCGAACGAAAACATGTACTTGATGAGCCTTAAGGCGCGACTCTGTTAAAGTTGAGGCGAAAGTTAGGCTGGCTTCCCCGTCAAAACATCTGAAACCACTTTGTGAGCAAATAAACCATAACAAACTTAAAATCTAAATGAAGAGTTTTTTGTGTCCAAAAATTCCTTTTGTTTAAACTTGAAATTATTTGATTTTGTGTTGAGTGGTTTACAGATATGGTTTAGCTAAAATTAAAGTTTAGTCACTCACAAATAAGGCATAAAACTGAGGAGGTCCAAGGCATATGAATGTTTCTGAATTTGCTAAGAAATAGCGTGCAAATGAAAAAGAGTCAGTGTATGTGACGTAGATCGAACACTCGTTTAAGATTTATTTTTCTGACACTCGAAGCAGCAGAATAAAAACTCAAGATATCGAAACCATTAACAAAAGTTGTAGTTTACTTCATGCAACATTAGTTAGGAATTTTATAAATTTAAGTTTAAATTTATAAAGCTAAGAAATAAACCTGCTACACGATTTCCCAAATATGCAGCACTAAAATCAATCAAGCCATTTTCCCTAGTTTATCAACCAAGTTTTGCACTTGTTTGAAAGCAATGTCATAACAAAAGCCATCCGCAATCCCGTCGAAACCCTAATGAAAACGTCACGGGAATGACACTAAAATGTTTCATGTCAGCGATTTAAACCGGTCGCTTCCGATTTTTGCAATTAAATGCAACGTTTAAATTCCATGGGCCTCGTTATCCCAAAACATTTTAATGTTCCAAAATTTCAGCCTGTTTGCATTCGGAAAATGATGACGCGTTAGTCCGTGTGAATACTCGAATCGAGCATCGGGTCCGGTCATGTAATAGCCGCTGATTTTTCCCCATAAATAAATACACAGCGAAGTATTTTAGTGAATACAAAATGAGATCGGAAAGATATTAATTAAGTTAACTTTAGCCCAGGAAAAATTCAGTATTGAGTTGTCATTTAACTTGCATGTAGACAGGAATACTAAGCAGTTGGTGCACAATTTCATAGCGTATGATAACATAGTTATGACGACGAAAAACTTTTTGCATTGTTCTCCATAACATTTAAACGAAACGGCATATTACTTGAACAATTTAAGGAACCTCCGGATATCTGCAAAGACAAGCTACATTATCTCCAAATGTATTCTTGCCAAACTACTTTTTATCAAACGAGCAAAAAGTGATGTAAAAAATGAAAAGACTACAACCACGGTTAAAATATTAAAAAGATGATTTTCAAATTAAGTGCGTTTTTCAATTAATAAATTCACACACGCACACAACTTTGAATACTTTGAGTTGTAAAATAAAATATGCCAAACAAGCTGTTTGACTAAAAAAAAAGTAAAGACTAATTTGTTTGACGGATAAAAAGATCAATCAAATAACTTAGCATTAACTTTGATCAATAGGGTACAAACAAGGAACAAGACTAATGTTACTAATTAAGTTAAATTCAATTACTTAATGGCAGCAATGCTCTAGTACTAAGTAATTTATAAAAGTGGGCAGTAACTGCTATATTCTCCGAAAGTCAAGTTAATTGGCTCTCGTTTCTTTTTTAAATAGATGAGCCCAATAAGTAAGCCAAATAGCTTGTCTAAAAATCTTGTCAATAACTAGGATAGTTATTCATCAAAGGTTTCCAGACCTGAAAATTCTTTAAAAATTTATATATTAAAATGGCGATATAAGGTTGAAACCAATTGTGAGAAGATAAAGTTTTGCTGTTTTATTTAACGAAATGTCCAATTAGTGTAATTAGATTGTCTTACGATCCGCATTATATTCGTCCATTTTGAGACGTATTAAATCCTGCTGGAACATTTAATGCAAATGCGTGCTTCCTGCGTGCGTATACTTCAAGGAAAAAAATTTTGTTCGAAAGTTTTTCACTTGACTCAAATTGAACTTTTCTATCGCTACGTTAAAATAACTTGGTCAAATATAGTCGCATCATGATCAATGAGAGACAGATTTGGATAACCTGATGCTCAATGTGAGAAAGATTTTTCGTGTTGGTTTTGCATTTTTTTTTCAGAGCTAGATTGTAGGCGGCTTATTGAAGTTTATTTACTTAACCAGAAAAATAACTCCTTAAAACGGCATTGATGAAAAAAGATATTAACAATAATAGTTGATGCATCAATTAACTAAAAATGCAAAAAGACAAGAACAAAAAAGTGTTTTCGCAATTATTGGAGGTACACGCCGATTTATCAGAAAAAGTATGAAATTTTAGACTCAAAACAATCTACTTCAAAACGTCATAGTTTTCTTAAAGATATTCAATATTTAAAACGGAAGATCCTTTAAATGCATCCTCAGATATATTTATTGGACGAAAAGAAAAACGAAAAGAAGAGAACCACTCAAGACAACAACTCTGCAGGACATTTGGGAATTTAAAACCCACAACACTTCTTAATTGACACCATGCTCCATTTTCCCGATGTTTGGTATTGAAAAAATCCAATGATATGTTTTTAGTTCATTTTGCAGATGCCGAGGGAAACGGCTATGGAAATTGAGGAGTTTTTGGACACCGAGGGTGTCGGGGAAAAATAAGTTCTTGGCGTTTCGCCAGCACGAGTGGATTGCAACCTCAGAGATGGTTTACACTAAACTGAAGGTCACCAGTTTCAATCAAGGCCATCAAGGGCTCCAAATTCTTAACTCTTCAGACGGCTATTAGTTCCAACTCGAATTTGCCATCGCAAATTGCGGATTATTTTTTGTCTATCGTTTGGTTTTTTTGAGCTTGATAAATATGAATAAAGAAAATAAACTTGACGTTACTTTGATAACGATCATCGTCCCTCTTCAAATATTTTTTTAATAATCCATCAGTTTTATAACAATTTTAAAGACAATTTCAGCGAATAGATAGAAATAAGGGATATCTAAAACAGCAGATGAAGCAAATTGAAAACAGTTCAAACATACGAATAAAGTAAAGAAATGACTGGCTAACGATTTAAAATCACGTCAATTAAGCCCGTTAATTGTGAAACCGCTTCCCCATTTCCACCTCTAATTTGGCAAGATTAAATTTGTCAGTAATAATCATTTTTCGGCAGACCCTTTGGAAACACTTTTGTCTCGTTCCTACTTTCATTATTTCTGTTTCGCTTATCGATCAAATCCTGCGGCTTGTTTCACTGCGAAAATGAAATTGTCCGTTCCAATCTCCCGTTTGGTAACTTTATTTTGGACCGTTGTTTTTTTTATGAACTTTCCGCCATAATCTCGTAAAAATTACTTTTGTCAACGGTTTTTATGGACGAGATAAAAATCAAGAAATCGAAATGATGTCTTGTTAAATTGCCAGCTTGATATATTGTTCGTTTTCTTCGGCCAGTGATAGCGATTTTTTGTCAGACGTTTTTCTTAAAGCATTCTGTCCGCTGAATAAATTGTTGTTGCGAAAATAAAGCAATTCTACAAATAACAATTAGTCTTTCAACCAGAAAACTTACCGTAATTAAAACGTTAAAATAAATAACTCATATATTGAAACGATTGGTTTTTGACTGATAATGTTTTTTAAATTGTGAACAGTCTTAATCACTAATTAAAATCTGAACATTTCGCTATTAGGTGATTTTGGGTGGGCCTCATTCTTATTCGACTTACATTGAAATTTTAGAGACTGACAAACCCTCGAGATTCACGGTCCCTCAGAGTAAACATTTTATAAATTCTAAGCACGAAAGATTACTTCGGTTGTAGACTGTGGGATTATTCCAGATAATTGTCATGGAATTCGACTAGACTTACATGATATTCCATTTTTATTGGAATTTGAGCTAGTCATCAAGGAATGCTCATTAGTCAATGGGTCTGAAGAATATTACATCACTGCTTTAATTATTATTCAAATGGGAATAATAATTGTCCCGAAAACATAGCAGACACGAAATTCATGTTCTTAGATGATTTACAGCCAATTCTAGTAACACGTAGAAAATATTATAAGTCGAATTTCATCTGTTATGCTTCTTAGAAACGGTCTATCAAATTATGTTTTCCATTATTCTTCGCATTTCCTCATTTTAGGTAAATGGCCTAACAGGGCTGTGACATCTTCGCATTTAACGAATTGATTTCCTGCTTTCCGGAGAGGCTGCCGCTTCAAAAATTAATTATCGGTATTGGCGAACGCTTATTTAAATTGCTGCATAATTGGACCTCTTAAGAATATTGGATTCTCGGAGGTGGTTTTCTAGATTCGATTGCTGCCTTATAATTATTAGTATTTTTAGAAATTTATTGGAATACGCAATGACAGTGTCTTGATTGCCGGCTATACATAATTTCAAGAAGCGTATTTGCGCAACTTGCTCTTCAATCTAGAAAAATATTTAAATATATTTACACTTTTCCACAAAAATATATTTATAATTTTTGCAGCTGTCAAATAAATGGTGGGCCATCTGACCTAAGAGTGTTTGCCTTATGCCAAATATTACGCTACAATTTTGACTAAACCAGAATGTATTTGCTAAGACCTCGCAATTTTTAGAAGTGTATTATTCTGCATAAAAAGACAAAATACTTTTTGCATGTTTTTATCAAAAAAGTCGGTTGTAAATCTATTCAGCATTTTAAATTTAAAAGTGTAAACATGATTGAATTTCTAAAAATTTGAACGTTGATTGCTTTCCTAAAAGTACTACGAATTGAATGCGAGAACAATACAAGTAGTACTTAGTGGCAGCCAAAGCACGAAGACTGCTGCATTTAAAAAGTAGTAAAACGTATTCAGTAAGCAGGTTTTTCTTAACAAAACTCCATATTATTGTAAAAACTATTTTTTTATAATGGAAAATCTGTACGTTCAATCATATAAGATAATGTGAATGTTATTGAGTGTTTTTTTACATTTAGAAACTGAAACTAACTAAAAAACTAGAAAATTTGGTGCTTAATTTTCGACCGATTTTATAGCCGTTATTGGGTAATTTTTTAACAGAAAGACCAAAATGAAACACCAAAATTTAAAAAACTTCGAAAAATAAATAACAACTCAATCTTGATGGATCAATGGTATCTCGAAAGAGTAATCAAATTTTCCGCGTATAATAAATATACTATTTCACTTTTAGCCATTTTTTTAAATTAGAAATCATTCTCAGAAAATGGGTCATAAAAAGAGAATGGAAAGTGGAGTAAGTGAACATAAGGTAAGGATAAATATGTTTTTTGTTAAACCAGCAAATATGTGTGTGTTATGCATTCATTTATAATGTAATATTCTTTAGTTAAAAGTAAATGTAAACACTTGTTCTAAACTTACTGAATAACTGCAAATTAAAGTTCTGCACTAGACAGATTAAATTAAGGTATTGATAATGGAGTTAATCTATTCAATTACTGTCCCTGGAAAGCAATAAGCATATAATAAATACCGCATTATCAACAATGTCATTATTAACTAATACCAAAGGAGTAATTATTCACTTCAGAGGCGGTTATGCAGGAAAGTTTAGAGAAAAATTAAATCATTCACAAATTAAAAAAGCTTGGGAACTTTCTATCTTTAGTCTAAATCTATTAATAATGTCTCGATTCTGTTTGATGCAAATAATATAACATTGAAACATTTCGTTAAATTTAATAAATATTACCAATTTAAAATGAATTAGATCCACCGAATTAATTAAGTCGAAAGCAAAATGCAAATATGGTTGCCAAAACTAACTGCCGAGTGCAACTCAGCACTAAAAGAAATTTATTGTCATTGAGCAATAATTTTAAATGCGCAGTGATAAAATAGAAAACGCTGAGGTAATTCCAGCAGATTAATTTAATTTTTGCGGTTTTGTGATAAAGCCTTTTATGTCTGTTTTTTGTAGTACCGTGTGTAATCGGTACACTTTTTCGGAGCTCGTGTCCGGCAGTGGAAAAGGAAATCCGTGAATATGTTGGATAGAAGTTTATTTACTGCTTTTATTTCATATAGTAAAACCACAAACAGATGCTACGGTTTAACAATTCACATCGAAAATGCGAATTCCTAAGTATCAAGTCTTTTCATTTTGACAATATAATTTTATCAGAGTTTTTATTGTCTGTTTAAAATAGGACGATTAAAAATGTCGACAAGAACACCAACTCTTAGAGCGAAAAAAAATATGTAAATATTCACATATTTTTACTCTAAAAACAAAAACAAGAAATGTAGTTAAGTGGATATAAAGAAAATAATGGCACATATATTGGAAAAAACAACGAACAGAACAAAAAAATGCATCAAATAAACAGGTTATTTGCAATGAAATTAATCAAAAATGAGATAAAACTAGATGTAAAATAATAAATAGTATAATTTTATAAATCTTCTAGACGATGAGTCATAAACAACCGGCCGGTCGATCTGGTAGTCATAAAAACCTTACTAATATTTAAGGGGAAGTGAAGGATGTTTTTAAAAGAAGTGACGGATCTGCAGATAGATGATCAAACTATATACAGAAACATTTGTACTTTATTTGACTATCTTCAGGTTCTTAACTTTCAGAATCTCACTCATAGTGGTTACTAAAGTATATATATTTATTAATGATAAACATATTATGTATATACAAATGGTTCATTGGTTTCTCAAAAATCGGAGGATGGAAATGTTTAATGTAAGAATTAAGCGCTATAAAACACTTTATGTGTATCGCTCCTTTTATTTGTGCTACTAGTTCTAGTACTAAGTAAATGAACAAGTCGCCTAAAGGTATAAAAGTGCAAAATAAGGCATTATTATTTCTACCTAAGTTAGCAGTATTTCTCTAGTACCTACTAAATTTTTTAAGCAACTCGCTTTACAACACTAAACAAGTGATTTTTTTTAATTCAATGAATTCCCAATAAATTCGTTCATTTCAGTCCGAATATTCACATTTTAAAGTAGATTACAATACAACAAATTAAATTCCAACCATTAATTTATAACAAAATCAAAGACAAATAGCCTGCAATCTTTATACGATGGGTATTCGCAAATTGAGCACCAGTATTTTACGCGAATCAGTTTTAAAATAGCACAAACAATTCGAACATATTTCCATTTTCAGGAAGTAAAGCTAAATCGCCAAATTATAATTTAACGACATTAAACGAGAAAGGATTTTTGCGATATTGAGCTTTATCGAACCGGGCATGAATTGATATACTAATTTGATTGGTTCCGGATTTAACGATTCCCGAGTGCGTTTTAGCAATAGGACTTTTCAATGTTTTCAGAAACAAAAAGCGAGTTTTTAAACTCGTTTTGTTATTGAAACTTGATTATTCTGAAAACTAAACAGACAAATGGTTGGTAATGTACAAAAAAAATGAACTTAAAACTGAAGTGATAACCTTGTTAGTTAATTGATATACCGTCTCTAATACAGTAAACAATGAAGCAAAATATAAACCAGTCGCTTAAATTCCAGGTAAATTATTACAACTCCAACATCTGAAGCTTGAAGTGCCATTTTCACGTAAACTTTCCGGCATTTTCGTATATATAATCGAAAAATATCTTACTCGCCTCAGTTTTTTCAATCGAACTTGCGACAATAACTCCGCAATAACAAAAAGCAATATAAACACGCCCACGTATCTGGTGAAAGTTTCCATCTACAATTTTCCCAATAGAGAAGTTATCCATTAAAGGAGGAGATCAAGAACAAACTAAGTTTGTAAGATTTTGCCCTCACTTTTCTGTGTATTGCTTAACTTTGATAAATATATTAGAATTGTCCAGCCAAGGATGCCAAAAGGTCAGGCATGATCTTTTCTGCGTGGAAATTATTAACAGCTCAGTTGCGAAAAGTGATATTTGTTATTTTCTCGCTTGATTCTCATAATCCGATATTGGACATTAATGTTAAGAACATATTTTCCAATAATGTTCAGATCAAATGTCTTTGAACTGTTTCTGAAACTGTTCTGTTCTGTTTTTGAAAATTCGTTTCTCTATCGAATGTATTTTATGATGTTTGAGACAAAGCGCGATCCTTTAGAAAAAAGGTTTGCCAGTGAATATTTTATTGAAAACTCTGTTGAAAGTTTAAGCAAATATTTGCAGTCAAGGCCAAGCCCCTTAGAAACAAGCACTTCAACAAAAAAAAAACACAGAAAATAGAGAAATAACCGGCTAGTTTCCTGCGGGACAAGGGCCATTAGACGAAGTGATTTTTCCCCCAGGACGTCGGTCCAACATTGGGGAAACGATTCTGTTTTGTTTGTATTTGTAATTCAACCTTATGAATTCGCTGACCCGCAGCCTACCCTTAATGGGCATCAGTCAAGGCCTTTTATTAAACAAGAACATTTATTTAATGACTCCTTGGAGGTCGTGAGCATGTTAAATTAAAATGAGGAATAACACAACAATTTATCTAGAACTTTAATTTGAGTTTTGCCGTTGGGGAAATAACTTTTGCTTGCGAATTACATTGTTATGGCCAACACTTTGGGTTAGTCATTTATCTTCTTTCTTAACAATTAGTTACGTTCAACTTCTTCTGATTTTGTACCTTTATGGCAAATTTCGTGCCGAAGACTAGAAGTTGATAGCTAATTAACAGGGGATATTGAATCAACAACTCAAAAAGTGGATTAGTCAACTGAAGAAAAAACAAATGAAAAAAATGTCATTTATGAAACAAGGAAAATTGCAACGACAAATATTAATTGAAGGAAAATTTAATAAATAACAGGAGCTGCTTGACTTCGTTATACCATTTAGGGCGCAATCGGGCTATACCCATATTTCGTACTTACGTATAATTGATTTGATTTCACTGCAGGCTATTTTTCCAAAAAATATATTCGTAAGATCAGGACTTCAGTCAATATAATAAAACTTCAAATCAGTCGCAGAATCAATGTAATCGCAGCTGTTAAGTTGCGTATTATCACTCCTGCATAACTAAAGTTTAAATACTATAAAAAATATGAAAGTGAAAGAAAACGCTAGCAGAACTTAAACCATATTCATCACTTGATGCCAATTTAAATCATCATTACTACTTAGTTACCGGAGAAGAACTTTCAGAAGATTCAAACCATAAGATCATAACCAGATTGTTTCCTTCTGCTCTAATTACTTCTTACGTTCTCTAAAATGAAGTGCTGAATGTCTGAATGAATGAACTTCCGATGTTAATAAATTCGTAAAATGTTAATAAAAACAGGCTTTGTTTTCGCATTTTCCGTTCACATCAATTCAGGAAGTCACCCGAGCAAAAGTCAAAATAACTTTACGACTTTTTCAAACAAATAATTAACGTTTGTGTGTATTTTATCAGAAAGTTTTTAATCAGCGACAATGAAACAATAGCGTTCTCAGTTCAAAAGCATTTAATTGAATGGATAGCCGCCATAGGATAAGAGACGGAAAAAGTGACGATGAAAGTCAAATGAAGTTTTTGCCTTAAATTTAGGTTATTGAGTTTTGGACGGAATCGTCTCTGTCTTTTCAATTCCGAAGTTTTTTACGTTCTGATGAGCAAATTAGGTTCTGCAATTAACTGTCATAATTAGGAATAATGAACTCTTGATCAGGAAACTTTTCAAGTGAACGGAATAATTGTGTTTCATTTTAACAGGTCAAAAACTTAGTTACAGAAACAGATTGGGAATGGAATGCAAGTGAGTAGATGAAAAATGTATTGTTTATACCAAAGTTTACAAAATGGGTGGCTACGAGAAATAGCATACATACGAAAGAAAGAAGCATGAAATTGAGCAAAAATTATATACTATAAAAATTATATATTGTCCGCGAAATTTAACTCTATTTCTAACATTGGATACTTTTCGAACAGAAAAGCGGTGGAGGTCAATGGTTTTTCTGCAAACCAAAATTATGTTCCAAATTCTAAATCAGCTGGAAATAAAAAATATCTTTGGCTTTGCTGAAATGAAAACATTTTGACAAAAAAAATGTAAGCGCTTGGTTTGTCCGTCAAAATTATCTTTTAAATATGGACCCAATAGAATGCAATCCTCCATGCTCCAGGACAATGTAGGGATACCTACCGAAAACTTAGAAAGTGTTGCTGATGGGCAACATCTTGTGCATGTCAATTAGTGTAATATATAGCTTAACTGTTATTATTATTTACCATAATATTTACTCATTATCGTTAGATAGATTGTAAATTATAGAGGAGCTCACAAAAAAAAAAAAAAATATGGACCAGTTACGATAATCTGAATGATTTTGATCCCGGAATCTGTAGTTGAGCTTTGTATGATTAATTATGAGACAGCAAAATTTTTTTACTTTTTAGTCTTTAAATTGCATCAAATAGAGTAATACCCAAAGCGAAAGCAGTTTTTTGCACTTGAGTTCTACATTGCTCTCAACTTCGGACTGAAATTTACACAAAACAGACAAATTATATACTGTATAATTTGAATCACGTGATGAATACATCTAAAGTCGGAAAAATGTTAACATACGAGATCATCTACAGATACACTATTACAAAAGAACAATATATTAATATGGCAAAGAAAACTCTGCAAGTTTTCAAAAGGTGCAAGTTATCCACCAGTTTTTTTTCAAGTCTCGGGAATTTTCACGTTTTATAAAAACTGGTAAAAGGAAATGTATATAATTCTTATATGAAATAGAGAATTGCTAAATTCGTTAAAGTTATGTTTAGTTTTGCAGGTGACAAATTGTTTCAAAAGGCGCTTCGTCACATTTGTTTTGGAGCTGTTGTAGAAAATAGCGTATATACCAATGTGCTTAGGACAAATTATTTTAAACGGTGATATTCAATAAAAAATTTTTAATCAAATAAAACATTTCTTCGATCATTACGATTTTGGCAAATAGCAAACAGTATAAAGCGCATGTAAATAATATAAACTACATAAAGTTTGATGCAGAAAATGTAAGCCAAACTGAGCTTTCAAAAGATGTACGTAAAAACTCAATAACAGCCGAAACATTATTTCAAGTCCATTTCCTCGTTTATTTCCCATATATCCTTATTAGGGTTAAGTATTTTTAAAACGTGAAAAGTTACTGAGTTTTCACTTCAGTAATCCAAAACTTTTGTGGTCTGGGTAAATACCTCGTTTTTGATTTACGGGCCCAGGCATAAATTTGAATAAAATTACAGCGATATAAGACACCGCCTGATATTTTATAGTAAAGTGACTTTCCGAAAATGTGCAAGTTTAAAACTTTCGGAAGTTTTTAAGAATTAGCGAACGAACTTTTGAATCGCCCAAAATGAAACGAGAAAATAGTAATTTAATATTTCGTAGCAGACAGTTCTCATAAGATATTAACATCGATTTGAGAATCTGAAAGTTAGTTTTTAATGCCCTTATTTTGTTCAATTTGATGTTTAATTAATTATTTTCAAATTCTGAACCTAAATCAAAGCCTGAAATGGATTAGCTCCGCATTTTAGCATTCATTTTATGGCTTTATAATACAGACGCCCTTTTAAAGCGCGAGTTCCGCTAAAGTATTCACTCAAAGTTTGCCATTAGGAACCTTATTACATGCACCCATATTGAACTCATATTGATATGTAGGTATCTGCATATTATCTTGTTTTACTATTAATTACAATTTGATAATACACGTATCAAAATAGATGAGAAATGGATTGAAAATCGGAAACGAAAGAAAGTTTTTTTTAATTTCCCTAGGAAAAGTAACGGTATATGTAGTATTCGTGTTTTGAGATCTAAAAAAATGCCTTGCATGTTGAGCAACTATGCATTAAAGTAATATTTTATGACTCTTCTCTTAAATTCTGAAATTAGACCAACCAATTTATGTTTGGGCTTTTATTAACATAACGTAATAAAGAAAAAATAAACAAAAACATTTTTTTATAAATTATATGACAAAGAAAAAACGTTGCTACTGTAATAACGATTTCTGAAAGACGATTTCATTTAAATATTTTTAAATTCACAAAATTCCAACAATCTATCAAATCATTTAAAAAATCAGCACACTTATGACAGTTTAATCACGCATAAGTAATTAACTAAACTTTCCACATTTTGTCCCATATCAATATTGTCTGCCTAAAGCAGTTTCCAATAACGTGTGCTGAATAATCAAAATATTGAGCCGGGTCTTTAAACGTCAATCTGTTCATTGGCAAACGTAATACATTTTATTTAACGAATACATAGCTTTAAAACGAATATAATAAAGTTTAGATGGATAGCAGTATATTCCATAATGCAATTTTGTTTTATTGCTGTGCCCTTTTCAATTTGAATTTATGGCACCATAAGCCTGATTTATGACTAATCACAGATTTGAAATATTAATTATCAAAATATGGTCAGCGATGCTTTAACGGCTTAAACAATATAAATTAGAATTTTATATTTATGCAACAAATTAAACCTTGAAAGTTGCTAACACACGTATAATAAGAATTGCAATCACTGTGTTAATAAAAAATAAAGAAAAAAATTCATCATTCCAGTTAATGCAGCATTACTAGAAAATACTATTTGGAGAAAATCAGAATGTTGGTATGCATGTAGCACATATAGTTTTATCTTCGCATATTTACAGGTACCACAACAAATTAGACACAGGGTGCATCATAAAAAGTGGAAAAACTATTTGTTACAAAGTTGCTTTAAGAAAACATCGTTTACAAAATGTGTGGTGTAAAAGGTATTTAATATAGACATTTAAAAATCGTTAAACCCTTTACATTTTTGATCTGATCTAACACTTCATCTGTTTGTAAATAAGTTGCAGCAAAATAAATTTCGTCATCGAAAAAAAATAGCAACCTTAGAAAAAAAAGCCACACTTCTTCAGCATTCAGAAAATGGGATATTAAATCGAAATTCGAAGTATTATAAAGCGAGTTTTCCTCTACTGATTCATGCTTGAACGGGTCCTTAAAATTATCCCGATTTTAAGCGATAAACTTGTGAAAAATCGTTTCCAAGCGTAACTAAAACTGAACTTTCAAGTTTAACATTTAAAAACTGGCGAAAATTGAAGATAAGTCATACTAAATCGAAACTATTAGAATAACTACAGGGAAGATTCGTCCATTAAAAGATGCTTAAAACCGCCCATTAGCTCTTGTAAAATCAGATAAAATTTTCAAAAACTTTTTGCAAATGAACTAAAAGCGAAAATAGAGAGTCAAACAACAAGCGTAAAGAATTCCCAAAAACTGACAAAAATCAATACAAAATAGCAATTCACTTCTTTGGTAGATCCGACATTCCTTTATTGCATGCTGCTCAGAAAACGGCTACAAAATGCCAGTTTTCAGTAAAAAATTTAAAATGGTCAGACACACAACACAGCAACGAACATATGCAAAGCACTCTGCGGACCTCTACTTGGCTACGGACACATACTGAGAGCAAATGCTTCTGACAAAACAAAGAAACACATACAAACAACAGAACAAATAGCACTGACACTAATCAGGAAAATAAGACACCCCGAAAATCCACTACACAACCCATCAAACGAATTACTATACGAACGAACAAAAATAACTAGAATAACCGTAAGATATAACGTAAGAACGTAGTCTTACAATTTCCCATTTGTCTTACAAGACAAATAAAACAATCCCGTTTACGTATGCCAATTACAAAACTACTTGAACACTTTCAAACGACATGACTAACCCAGCAAGTGTAGATTGTTATTATAGTTTAGTTTTATTTAGTTTTAGGCGCTTAATTTTCATCAAATATATGACATAGTAAATTCAAGGGCAGAAAGACCATGTGGTCGATAGCCTTTTTCGAAGAAAATGAAGATGCTATATATAAAGTGTCCCGTAAGCACATGATCCAAAGGGTACTGCGATATTATTTGGATCAAAAGAAGACGATCTGAACTAACTTTAATCAACAAAAAAATGTCTGGCTCCTCCGCTATTGATGGTCAAAGTTAAAAATTTATCGTTTTAGAAATATCAGGAGAATGGTAGAATGTATTTTGGTGAAGCTCGCTGTGAATTTGTTCTTATGTAAAACTGATATTTTGATGAAACAATCGAGTTCAGCCGTTTTGTGTCGTGGTACAAAAACTCCCAGAACTTTTTATTTGGTGGATGGAATCAACTCGTTTTTTTTTTTTTGGTTGATGCACTAATCATTTGTTCACAATTTTGTGCTCTTTGTAAAACTTTATACCATTCATAGTTTTTGGGCAAAAAAAATATGTCTGTTTTATTGCCACTTAAAAACGTTAATGTCTAACTGCAAATATGCACCGCATAAGCGCGTACGCTTTCACGGAAGTTGTCTTCGCAAAACCCTAATAATTTGACCATGTCGGTCACTTCTTCTTTAGAAACGTTCATTCGAAACGAATTTGTAAGATTGATTGACAATTAATTTATGCCTCGTATCACGATATTTGCAGTTAATGTTGTAACATTGTTAAATGGCAAGAAAACAGAAATATTTTTTTCGCAAAAACTATGAAAGCTACAATATTACACAAAGAGCACAAAATTGTGAATCTATGATTAGTGCATCAACCAAAAAAAAAAGAGTTGATTTCACCCACCAAATGAAACGTTCTGGTAGTTTTTGTACCACGACACTCAATAATTTGTCACTTATCCAAAACGGATAAACTCGATTGTTTCATAAAAATATGAGTTTTACATAAGAACAAATTCACAGCGAGCTTCACCAAAATTCATTGTACCATTCTTTGACTTTGAGAGACATGGAGACAATAGCAGGGGAGTCAGACATTTTTTGTTCAAAAAAGTTAGGTCAGATCGTCTTCTTTTGATGCAAAGAATWCCGCAATATTCTTTTGATCATGTGTTTATGGGACGCCCTGTACATAAGAAAATTAACTGGGAACTCGCAGGATTAGTAGAGCTGATTTCGCCCGATTRATTGGAGTACAGGCGTGCTTAACATACCTATAATATAGGCTTTGAGTAACAAATTAAAAAAAAACCGGTTTAAAAAAGTGTGATCCTCAGGAAATGATGCCAAATATGACAAATCTTTCGGCGATTTTGAAAACAAGACTTTTGTTTCTATATTCATCCACATAAAAACACAACATAAAACTAGAAAAAGCTGCAAAAGTCTTGAACAGAAACAGTACTATCTGTCAATCGATTAAAATGGAGGATGTACATATATTAAAGCACAGACTGAACAAACACCTTACCCAATAAGGCGGATACCCAAAATTATTTGTCTTGTAGAATTCTTCGAATTTTCAACCTAATGATTCTTTGTTAAGATTATTGCTTTTCATCAGTATCAAATTTTCTCCCACGGTGTCTTTCACAATGAACCAGCGTCTAATTCCTGCTGTATGTTCTATTAATTCAGGCACGCTGTATACATGATTAACTATTACAGACTATATTGTATAAGATGATAAAACAGTTATATGCAAGGTGTTTGGAAATGGTGCTAACAACACTTAACAAGGATGTTCTACATCAAAAATAGGTGGGAGAAATTTCTATAGCAATTTGTCGAAAACTTTTGAATAGTTAAATTGACATTTTACAAAGCATTTTTTGCAAATTACTTTTTTCTTGCTCATCCGAATATTTTAAAATTCACACTTATTCCATATGGTCGGTTGTGTTATTGTTTAAAAGTTGATATTTATCTCCTGTTAGAACGGCGAAAATAATTTTATCTCATATAAATATATTGTAATAAAATAATCTCAATTTTTTGGAACTGGATTGAACTGTGTTTTAAGGATTTACATGTCAATCACAAATATTCTAATTTTTTGCGTTTTTATAGAATAAGTGCTGTCAATTAGACCAAGTTAGAAATGAAGCTCTGGCATGGAGCTCTAAATTCTTTAAACCATTGCCAAGAAGTTTATAGCTATTCAGTGATTAGATGAACTGAATGGTCAATTTTTTTATAAAGAATTCTAAATGTTCTATCAGAACACAATAAATGCAAATAAAAGCAATTCTGAGTCGGGAGGCATTTATATTGAGTATATTTTCAGTGTTGAATGCTCTAAATTACCCTAAACACTGGCCTCTAGCCCGGATGAAAAAAGTAATCCCACCAAATGACACGGTGTGCGGACGAGCAAAAATGCCGACTTCTCTTGTGTTTCATTGATATTCGACACAGATAAGGGCAATAAATTCCAGCGCTTTTAATTTAAACCTGATGGATAACCGGTATTAGAATTTTCGATTGTATATTTTATTGCGCGACCTACAGCCGCGACATTTTGCTGCCGTTATGACGAAAGATTAAGTGCTGAGACCGCGCCGTAATTTGACTTTTGTTTAATTAAAAACCTGAGCGGAAAAATTATGACTCAATATCGTTCAATTGCTATTTTTATTGGCACCAGCATAGAAGTGGAGATTTTCCAGGTTTATGGCATTTCTTCGTAATGTTTTCACAGAAAACAAAACATCATTGTTTGCTCAACATCATTTTATTTTCAAGCAGTAAAGCTACCTCATCCTTGCTCCGTCATAGTTAGATTTTTTTTATCGAAAGGGTCATAAGATCAACTATACTATTTTAATAGAAAATAAAATATATAAGGGATTAAAATAAATATCTTTTGATACTGGCAATTAGGAACTGCAGCCTGTAAATTAATTAGTATACAAATCGACAGATGATGTAACTATTAAGAAAGAAGGCCTTAGCAAACCTAGTAGTTTTTTCGCTTAGGTGATTGGCACTCAAAGCTGTATTTTAGGGCCTCAAAAAATTCCATAAAATCTGCCAGAAATTCGGAAGCCCAGATTTTAAAACCACACTATGGAACGAAAAGCTTTCTTCTACAAAATCCGTAATCAAATAGGTGTTTTAGAGAAGAGTCAGGCAGGTCAAGTGATATTTATGGTTTTTTTTTTTTTTTTATTATTATAGCAATCTAGTACATTATACTAATAAGCCATTTGTCTTTAACTTAATCTACTACTTTAAAAAACACAAAGCACACACATCCTCCGATAGTCACTCTGTCCGTAATATTATAGTA
>NW_026018165.1:5875117-5891978 GCF_020466585.1 Dendroctonus ponderosae
ATTGCTCTGTTTGGTGCAGCCCCAAAGTTGCACACCATATAATATTTATGGTAGCGTTAAAATCATTTACTGAAAAACTGTAATTGCTTGAAAATTACATAAAAACATGTATGTAGACGTATGTTTTGTAGACGTAGCTGCCAGACAATAATGCAATTCGTGGGAAGAACACGTTTTCCACGTAGTAGTAGAATGGGTGTCCTTTTTAGTTCAAAAACTGTAAAAACGTTTTTTCAAAACGGTTAACGACTTATTGTCATGACAAACATCCAATTCAATTCTGCATTTGAACCGAGTCTAAATCAAGTGAGTATGCTTTTATAACAAGGATTCATTATACTGCCAATTGGGAGTCCATGTAAACTCTAATAAGAGGATAAATTCCTGGCTTTTCAGGGCAGAGGACTTAAACGCGAAGGATCCTCATTTTTGTGTGCAATTATGAAAAGTGGAAAGTATTGGTACGCACTATTGATTATTAAAATTTATATCTGGACCAGTTTCTTGCCGATGTGTAGTCGTAATAACTTTTCCTGCAATTAGTCTACCAAATCATCACAACAAAGTCGACTTCAGGTGTGAGGTGAATTTTGTTTGATAAGAAGAAACACAAGTTAATAGAGAATAGACTTTCCTTTAAGAAAATTTGATAATTGACTCGGTAGTTTTACCTGAAGATTTTAGCAGACGCTTCAACAATATTATAAAATTTTCAAAATTTCACAGTTCAATCAAACGCTACCAATCTAATTTAATGTACAATAATAGATGAAGTATACCACATGCACCAAATAAATATAACTGGGGTTAAAAATCAGTAAGAATTCAAAAGACAGAATACTGTATTATATAAAATTAAAATTCACAAAAAACCTTTGTTATATTGAATGCTCGAATATTTTAGATCAAAGTCTTAAAGACATCTTGTTAATCATATAATACTATCATACAGGGTTATTCACGATATACGGCACGGAAGTTTGCGGCTAAACCGTTTGCTTTTTATCAAGTATTATTTGATGAATCCACAAACGCCTAACGGGCGCACAGGTTTAGGATCGATTTAGATTAGAATAAGGTTTATAATACCTAAATATTGTTTTGTAAATACCTTAAAGCGATTTTAAAGAATCCAAATTTTATCAAAATCTAATTTAATTTTCATGCGTCAAATACTTTATAATTATTTCTAAGTTATGTAAGCGTAATGTGTAGTGGTGTAACAAGAAATAATATTTTATATACCAATGATAATAAAATTACCATGTTATGCAGTGTATCCACAAATTTAAACTAATCAAATAAGAACTTTAAGTGTCTATAACTTGATTAATTTAAATACAACCCCATATTGTTTAACTTACCAAGAAACGCAATTTCGAATTACCTATCGAATGGTACTAGGATGTTAATAGCTAAGTATTTGCGTTTTTACAAAATTTGCCAAATAATCGTTCTTTGAGCCATTTGCTGTTTTTTTCATTAAAAGCTCTAAATAACATATCAACAATAACATAAAACAAAGGCAAATTATTTATAACAAATGTTCGAAATGTTGACCGTTCATTTCCAGATACTTGTAAATTTTATTTTAAAAACCACTGCTATCAATGGACAACATTTGCGGACTTACAGTTTCAAAAGCGTCTCTTATGCATATTTTCAGATCGTGTGAAGTTGTTGGAAGCGTATGGTAGACAATTCCTTTTATGTACCCCCACAAAAACAAATCTAGTGGAGTTAAGTCCGGAGATCTGGGGGGCCAATTTTGAAATTCAATTCTGCCAATCCACCTGTTTTGACCCAACCCAATTGAAGCCACACGTTGGTGCTAATATTTAAAGGGACTTCTTCTATTAATACTGAAAGATGTTTTATTAGAAACTGGAGAAACATCGAACCATTTAGATGTCCTTTTAAAAATACGGTCCAATTAAATATGGGCCACCCCACACATTAACTGACCACCTATTTTGATATTCCATGACCCTGTGAGGATTCGTATGAGAATAATAATGAAAGTTGTATCTATTCCCGAGACCATTGTTATGAAAGGACATTCATCACTAAATAACACAATATCGAAAAACCTTTAATTTTCTGCCACTTTATCTAATACCCACATACAAAATTCAGTTTTTTTTCAGGTTTTCAAAATCATTTCCATAAAGTTCTTGGAAAAGCTGAATTTTATAAGGGTAAAACTTGTGCTTTTTAATAATTCTGGAAATACTTGATAAATTAATTTGCAGATAAGTTATTTTTTAAGTTTCTCGATTAACTACTTTTTTAAATTGTTGAATTATTAAAATTCAAATCAAAACTAATTGATTAACTAATGTTGGCACTTTTGGATATTAGATTTTGACTGATATTGGAATTTTCGATAACTGAACCAATTACCGTGAACACATGTTCTTCATCTTCAATTACAGATTTCTTTGAAATTGTTTCTTTTTATAATTGACACTCCCACTTTCCTCAAACTGTTGTAATAAGCGCTTAACAACTCGCTTAGGATGATTTCTTTCAGAAAACTTTCGAGTATAAACGCGAGCCAATAAACAATTTTTATCACATTCTCCAAGGGTTAAAAACACACAACTTTGATACTTTTAGGGCTTTTGGGACACCCGGTACATTACATAAATATTTGTAATATGTGCGCCTGGTAGGCGTCTGTAGATTCATCACATAATACTTTGTGAAAATCAAACGGTTTAACAGCAAACTTCCGTGCCGTATAGCCTGAATATAATAATCATTTAATAATATAATTTCCAAGTTTCTAGTTCTAAGTAAAAAAATGCGCAGATTTCACATGATTTCCATCAAGTAATTTTCTAATTTTACATGACTTGCATGGAATTAAAATATGTAGGCGATTGTCAAAAATTATGCTTATTTATTTTCATTCACATTCATTTAAAGTGATTTGGCTAACACCAAACAATTGTGCGTAAACCTGCAAAGGTCTAAAATTTATGGAAATAACACAAATATATGGCACTCAACTTAACGAATGCAATCACAATCAATGACTTGTTTAGGCAAATGCAAATATTTAATTAAATGGTGTATTTTAGCATAAGGGATAACCGATAAGAGTTTAGCTTAGAACCAAAGGATTACCCATAGATCTAACGAATGGTACAAACCGGAGTTAACTAAAGCTAGGACGGATTATCACCGGAATCTTAGAATCGAAAATCACCTCAATATTAAAACAATCCCTTTTGGGCCCGAGAACATTATACTAAGAAAATATATTCAAAGAGAATCATCGATACTGCAGTACAGCAGTTGAACTAGTTGAATAAAACTGTTTTATTTGTATATTATTTCATTTTATATTTAAGTGCTCAACGGCATATCGGATTAATTATCTTTCCATGTGACGCGTTTATATAATCCCGCATATCACTAATTTCCGCATTCATATTAAGTTAATAGAAAAGTTTCCACTAAAAAAATGAATCAAACTTACCGACGATTCGAGTTAAAATGCCGTTTTTCAAATCTCCAACCTGAAAAGAAAAAATATTCGATAACTTCTATAAAACTTTGTAATTAATATTTCGTATTTTTAGTTGTTAATACAGTGCTATGATCAAAGATCGATTAAACTATCCCATAAACAAATTATAAGAAAACCAATATCATGCAGATTCAGCCCGGAAAGTTTAAATTAAAGTATTTGAATGTAGCTCTGAAAGCCAGATAGCTCTGAACTTTTCATCAATTTAATGTGAGGTGGTATTTGAGGAAAGTCAGCCTTAGTATGTCTAATAAGTTTTCCTGTAAATAATATCATTTGTAGTGCTACAATTACCAATACTCAAAATTTAAAAATTAACTTGCAATAACGATACGAATTAGATATATTTTAGTAACTTATTTGCTCGCTCTATGCCTGTATCTACTTGTTAAGATCAAAGATTGCTTTGATAATTGTTTTTCAAATGATAAAAATATACTCACATTGATGAGTTTTGATTTTAGCCGTCGGCAGTAGATCAGAACCGACGTGGAACAAAAATAATTTCGGTAAAACAAAGAACTGAAAACCCACGATTTTGACAATCAAAACACATTCAATGATCCTCTCACCACTTCTTTGGATTGAATTATTACTGCCATTTTTCCAATGCGGTTCGTCTTAATGGTTCAAAAATTAAAGAAACGTTAATATAAACACAAGCGTCACCAACATTTTCAGACTGGGCACATATAAAATGCGTTACTATTTGCTGACAATTTTGCCCACAAAAAAAACATTATTTGGAAAAAAAAATGTCAACCTCAAAATTGGTCACTTCCCAATTTAAGGGCAGAAAATAGTAAGTGAGTTGCTCTGGTTTTAGATCTTGAAATTTTTTGGTTTACATTTTTTTGACCACAGAAAAGGTTTTTTTGTGGATAAAACTGTCATTAAAAAAAATTCATTCTATTTTTCTTTATCTCACTAATACGGGCTGTTAGAATAATTCCAAACTTTAATTTTCTTAAAGTGTAGGTACTAAGTTGTGGAACTTAGTGGTTATTAAGCAAATTTCCAATGCAAAGCAGTAAAGTGTTTTTTTTATGAAATTAAATTTGTTAATTTCAAATATACTCAAGTTTATGGAAAGTAATATTTCCATATATTTTATTATTTTTTTATTTATTTATATAAATTTATAAAGCTTAATACGCTTCTGTGGAGAAAATGGAGGGTTGCAATTTAAAAAAATTTGAGTATTTCTAGGATTTTATATGGTAAATCTGACATGTTTTTGACCAGATACATTAATCCTATTCAATTTACACCTTTTTATACAACTCTGCAGATTTTAATTTGAAAGTATCGGTAACAACGCTCAAGACTGCATTTGTTTTGTATTATAATAAAATGCAAATATTTCAGTTAGAGATAAGTACAAAACAGCATACATAGATAAAAAATGTTAAGAGCTTTCGGAATAAGCGACTTTACATCTACATCCGGTATAACCACAAGCGCCTTTTTGTTAATGTTTTGAAAGTAGGTATAGAGCAGAGCCGCTTTAGTATGATCTGGCATTTTTGCAATGATTGTGACTGTATTTTTCAAGTTATGGAAAGCAGCAAATATTCGTGCGATACCTTGCATAGAGACTAAATAGAACTATTTTATTTTAGTAGTGATTGTCTAGGTGATTTCCAGCTTGCCTATCTATTTTTCCTTTAATATTTGTCCTTTCAGAGTTAAGAAAAAAAGCAGTGAAAACAATCGAAATAAGTCTGAATCAAGTAAAATTAAACTAAAGTGTCATATTATTAAACTGGCGGTTGAATTTTAATGCAAGTTTTGAAACCACACATTACAAAACTACTACAATTTACTAAAATCAAGAAGCAACGTGATATTACAGGTTTCAAACGTAAGGCAATTGAAGAATAGTGAAGTAATTATTGGCACGTACTGCAGTTCCATTTAAAAATTTAAAATTATATACAAAAAATACAAAAGTCAATAGCTCGTAAAATCACAGTAAATGTTTTAAACATTCGATGAAAACCTCGACTGATCTATGCTACAAATGTTTGCAAAATGCGTTCTTATAAATTTCCCTATTTCAAACCGCGCTTAAAATCCAACTGGCCAAAAATTTGCCCGGCAATGCACCTTTAAAATTGCTATCAAATATTAAAGCCTCAATGAACATGCATTCAATGCGGATTTATTGAAATACCCGAAACGAAAACGAAGTAAATCGACATGACCGTGAATGTAGAAGCATCTTGCTTGCAACATTTTTAAACCTGCTATAGTACTTCCATATCATATATAGAACATTAATGATATTAAACAATTTCTCATGTTACTATACTTATAAAATACTTTATAAAAATAAATTGTAAATTGATGTAAAACCACGCAATTTTAAGCAAATAACACAAACATTAACATATTCTGTATAGTAATGATTTGAATAAACTTGATCGCCCACAAATTTAATTCTGAACATTGAAGGTTCAATTACAATTAATTTAGTCAATTTGTTCAATTTTGCTGAACAAAAGGGGTTGCAATATATAACCGGCAAAACGTTATAAAATGTGTTTGCCAATTAATATAATAAAATTAAAACAATACAATGTTACTCATTTAACAATTTTATCTTCATTTGAATTAAAACGCAGGATTTGGTTTTGGGTTATACTTGATATGTGATTGCGCATTTTTAAATCCTGACTATTTAAAAAAATTGTTAAATTATCCAAAAACGTACTTTGAAAATTCCACATTGATCGAAATATCGAAAGTCCGGAACACCAAGCACTGAAATGAACAATTAGCTCAACTACACAATGGAAAATGACAAGTTGCAAGACACAAAATCAAGTTCCTTAATCTCGATTTACGAAAGAAATCGCGATATCCTACGACTGAACCTGAGTAAAACCAGGACGTCGCTGTCCTCGGACATTGAGCCCTTAACTGAGTGAAAATCCAGCGTTCAAACGCCCTTTAGGAAGCTGTGTATAAACGCCTGCGCTCCAAATTTACCATGAATTTTGTGCAAAGTACAAAGTAGTAGGCAGTGATAATAGATAAAAGATTAAGATTGCATTGTGCGGTCGACCGAAGACTGGACAGAGATTAAGAAAGTTTGATGATGGTTTTCGACGCTTCTGCGGCGATGACACACTTCTGTTTCGAATTCACTGTACACTTTCCTTTTCAGTAATTACAAAATACCAGAATTACATTCGATCGAAGTACTCCAATAAACGGTTGCTTCTTTTCATAGAATGTTGTTTCGTTTGAATTGCATAACGAACCAGACCTCAGACTTGATTTCAATTGAAAAGTTTCGTTCAGATGAAGAAAATATGCAAAGTTGGAGTGTTTTGCATAAGTCGAATTGACGACATCAGAACGAGAAAAGGCGAACTTGGGGCTCACGATTATTCAAGTATAGAATAAGGAAACAACAAAAGCGGTAGTTTGAGTAAATCAGTGCAAAACTAATAAACAAAACGGAACATAAATTCTTAATTGGCGTTTATCTACATTATCGCTACTCAAATGTGTGTTTGTAACAACATGATATTTATTTCTGAAAACACTTTTTTTACTTCATCCATTATACACTCACAGGCAATGAAACCGACCACTCAAAATCTACTAAAATTTCTAAGTTCGAAAAGGTTTGTTTGTGACTACCGATTTTCACGAATAAGTTGGCCAGTTATGGCAAGTTAACATCCAGCTTGAAAAGTGTTTCTTGTGAAAAAATCCGACTTGCCATATCACGTTTTTCAAAAATGTTTAAAAAGTTTGAAGAAATATAGGTGAGGACGAAGTACGATCTGAAACTTGCAAGGAAAAAGTTACAAAAATGATAGTAATTAATATAAATAAAAAGCCTCTTAGGTAATACAGATGTGCTTATAAAAAAATTAAAGTCAACGCTTTTATTTTGCTATTTGTTACAGTAAAAGTTACCGGTACATTTTGCAGCCACACATATGACAATTCCAAAAAACGTAAAATATGGTTGTCGAAAATCACAATTGGGCAGCAGAGTGGTTAAGCAGATAAGACTTTAAAATGTCTACTAGTCAATTAGCAAAAAACTCTACAAAAGCCGATAAATATTGTTAAATCTAGACTATCTATGGCTTTTGTATTACTGAATTCATAATAACAAACCTGTGATCAATTTATTTATCCATACAGAAATTAAATACGAATTTCCAGAAAATGTGAAACGAGCAGAAACAATCTGCTTTAGTGCTTAATACAGATTAATCGTGGAAAAAACGTACTGAATGTGATTTAAAAAAAAATTGTTCCACACTACCTGTATAAAATATTAACGACTTTTAAACCACAAATTTACTGTGCCAAATAAAACAACAAAATTTCTTCGTTTTGTGAATTAAAGTGTGGTAGAATCCAGTGCAAATTTACAAGAGGAGCCAAAAGAGCCATTTGCCGAAAACGTAATGGCTTTTATAAATAGAGAAAATTGGGCGTTGCAGACAACTAAAATAATTTGCTCTTAAGATAGGTAGTTTAATTTTGAGCCATTAAAATAATTGCCGTAGTTTTCAGGTGCAATAAATCTTGGGAAAGACATTAAATGCAACAAATAAATATCTTCTAACTTGCCTGTTTAGATCATTTCATAACTATCACTACTATGTCTGGAGGTATGCATATTAGGATATTTCGGATTTTTCTTAAAGAGTTGTCTTTTGAACAGGTTAAATCGGCTGCTTATTTTTACAGGAAAATCCAGAACAAAACAATATATTTTAGGGATGAAATGAAAAAATCAAGCTTGCTTTGTACTTTGTTGCTTGCAAGCAAGCTTATTCCGACATAAAATTAGTCCAGTTTTGAGAAATACCAAAACATCTAATTTTTTATTAGGCAATAACATTTTCAAATCGGAACCTGAAAAGCTAAAATGTTTACTTACGTTGTAGCTTCCCAATTTCAGTTTGAAAAGGGTTTTTTGAAAGATTTACAAGTTGGTTTGTTGATAATGTAATTGTTTCAGCACTAAGCATTTTATGAAGCCTAGCGCTAAGTTTTTAATTCACATACAAGACATAAATTAATACGAATTAAGCAGAAGTCGCATTAATAATCCACGAGTTCAACAGAAAGCAGTCCTACGTTAATAGCAGCTGTTACCAGTTATTTAAGGCGGGTCTTTACACGGAGAATAGTGAAAATTCGTACCATGAAAATCAGGATAATTGTTGGAAATCAATATAAAACAGGTTTATCATATTAAGAAATGTTGTCTAATAATATACTAATGTAATATTAAATTTCAGTTTGGGGAAATCTGCCTACTGATGATACGAAATTGTTGTATCAAGGCAAGTGTTTCACCTCACTAATATGAATTTGCTTATTCTCAAAAATATAATTTTAAATAGTTCACAATTCCGGCCTAAATTTAAATTTTCATTAACATGATAATAGAGGTCAGGTAGATCGGACCACAATATGAAAAATAAATGAAACAATCAAAATGTTTTCTGAAAAATCTTAAAAAATATATTAAAAAGTGAAGTCTTATAGAAGTTTGTTGATTTTACAAAAAAAGTGAAATTTGTAAAATATATTTAATTCTTATGTTGACGAATATACAGGAATAGTTCTTTTAATCGTAGTGAGATTCTTCGTAATTATTCGTAGTGAGATTCTAATATGATTCTTCAATAAAACACAATAAAAATTATTTAATTTCCACAATTGCCGAAGTGTTGAGTATATTTCTATACTGTTGAAAACTCAGTATATTTCAGTGCCTGCAAGAAAAGCATGATTTTTTTTGGCCAGACCTTCTCGTAAATTTGTCAGTTGGTAGAATTTCAAATAAATTTGAAAACTTACAATACAAAAATCTTTATAATAACGAAGTGCATGTAAAATGTGCGATTCCATTACCTTAGAATGTATTTTGTTTAAATTGCTTTGCCTATAGAACAAATTCTCCTCTTCCGTTGCTCAGTAAAGACCAGCCTTAACACTCCCCGACGTTCCCTTTCTTTGCAGGAGATAATTTCCCAAATAAAATAACTTGGCCCCTTATTGTTTGGACACGTAAAATATTCCAGGTCTGTGGTAGTTTTCCAGAATTCGCCGAGTCAAATTATGTAATATAATGCGTGCTCAGTATAAGATTTTGTAGAACTTGGTCTTATAGTTTTAATTAAACAAATTTACAACAAAATTGCTTTTGCCCGTTTCTTGCATTGTACACAGCGGGCCAGAATTTAGGTAATAAATTACGTGATTTTGCTCAAACTTTTGTGTGTAGCTCCATAAATCCACTACTTCTAATTGGAAAAATAACTTAAATTGTTGTTTTTTTATCAGAGAGAATACTTTTGAACCCGATTTAGAAAAATTGCGCTACCCGGAAAATCTCAGTCAGAAATAAGCATATCCAGCCAAACGTGAACTCAAATTGAAAAGAATCGTAAAGTTGTTCATAAAGCATGAGTAGTGGCGCATATACTCAAAGATAAGGTCCACATTCGTTTTATATCCGGGGTTTTACGGGCAGACATAACTTAAACATTTTTACCACTTTGACGTTTAGTAAGGTAGGGTTTTTGCAGTTGAGGGCGAAAAACTTTAAACCTCAAAAATGTTGATTTGAATAAGTTTCTCAATTTACTAAGTGTGCCATCAGTGCTTTGAACGTTTTCTGATGCTGCTTTCGAAACTTTTTGAAAGCAATCAAAAGAAATATTTACTTAAAAGATATAACAAGCCAGTGGTCGCCTATCAAAACAACACTTTTAAACATTTACTTTCAACAAGTTATAACTTTGCATCTCTAGTGAACCAAATATTCGCCGGCTCTTCTATTGTTCTTAAGATATGTAATAGTAAAAGATAACAAAACAACTCCTGAAATTAGTTTCAATACCCTGCCAGTCGCAAAGTTTTCCTCATTAAATAGCTTTTTTAAACAATGGAAGTTCAATCAGATTAAATGATGAGTCAAAAATAAAAAAATTGGATCAATTATTTCCCATTGTATGAAGTAGCTAACAGTGTGTTCTAATGGAAGGCAAAAGCAGTGTATTCTAGCTCTTCACTAATGTAAAATGAAATACGAGAATGAAGAACAAAAATGAAACCATCAGTCAAACAGGTTTGCTCAGTGCTGTTGAGTTTGGCACAGGGTAATAAAACAACAAACATTTTTAACCAGTAGCAGTTTTCCAGGCAAAGCGAAAACAGCGTTTACAGCAATATGTGTTTTCCAAGGATTTCTGGTTCATTTTATGTTGGTCGAGACTAGGAACTCTTTTAATTTTAAAGGAAATAAATTTGAAAAAGCGAGATTCTTTTAAAGTTGTGTCCAGGAATTAGTTGGTAAAACTGTAGTTTTAAAAACAAAAATTTTGTTTGTTTCGACATTCTTGTCACCACCGGCTTGACTTGAAAATTGACTTTGAAATTGAAAATTTCTAAGTTGAAGATTTTGTAAGTAAAAATGTTAAAACCAAAACGATAATTCTCTAATTATCAGGCTGTCCTTCAATGCGCCAAGAAGCCTTAAAACAGTGAAATTTATTACAGTTTCACCTCCTAACATGTGAAGAAATGTGGGAACATATAAACGGCTGGAACAAAATTCTAGGCCAAAACCAAAAGTGGCATCTAATTAAAACAGGGTTCAAACGATTTCAAAATCTGTTTGGCTCCAGATATTCCATTCTCGCTTAAGTTAGCAAAAAGTTGAAGAAGTGGGAATGCATAATTGCAAAGTAACACTAGGAAGATAACGGCTCTATTAGTGAAAACTTGTTTGTTAATACAAATATATGAAGTTTTTTATGTGTTTTCGATTACAAGGATTGTGCTTCTTAGAGATTGACCATTATTAGTTTCTTATATATTTCCATAATTTGAAGTTGATTGTATGTTAATGTATCCATGCAAAATGAAGGAGAGCGAACTATTTTAGTATAATGCGCTCAATTTCTTTCGTAGTGCTCCGCAAAGGGCAAATATTGTGGAAATTTGTTTTGTGCAAGCTTCTAGGTATTCACGTGTTACTCATTTTGAAGCCGTCAAAATTCTAAACGCTGCTAACTATTATATTTTCTATTCCTGTATTAGATACTCAATAACTTTTTTACATTTTTTTACAAATATTATCGCGACGATTTACTTACCTATTTTCCCATTATTAAATCTTATCTAATTTATGTAAACTTATTTTATTTTAAAGTAGTTTACCCTTTTCATGTCAACTAAAATTAGTAAACGCTCAATTAAATGTACATCGGCTTGAGACCAAATTATCATTTTAAATTAAAATGAACTTATACAATAACAGAAGGTGAACCTATCAGCAACATGCTAGAAGCTAAGCAACAGGATAGAAAAAAATTGAAGAATTGCAGACTAGCAGATACATCCAGAAATGAATGCACGGTTAAACGTACTAATACATTCACTAAGAATCGAACAAAATGTATTTAAAAATCTAAACTTAAATCAGTATTAAGTTTCGATTTATTTTCATTTATTTTCCCGACTGCGTGTAATTGCTATTATATTATTTTCCTTCCTGGGTTTCAGTCAAAGTGTGAAATAAAAATTTTTATATCGTTTATTTCATAACGTTTCGGCGATACAATAACGCCATCATCCGACTTAAAATTCATACAAACTACAAACACCAATTTACAATTAAAATATATGTTGTACAAAAAGTAWAATTTATAAAGCGTTAAAACATTCATTAGTTCTTGACGAAAAAAAAATTTTCTTTGGGAGAGCAAAASATTTGAAAAACTCACCTCATAATTGCGAAATATTAAATTCTTTTAGGTCTTTGCTGTCTTGAAACATTAAATTTGTTTGAGTTATTGTCTACATTTGCGAGAATGGTATGTATGAGATATGTATGTATTGAGATAAGCGGAAATAGTTTTAATTTTTCATTAGTGTACTSKGTGTTCTATACTCATGACTTTATTAGGGTTTGGTAAATGTTGCTAAGGTTGTCTGTATCTGATCTGAAATTTACTGCTTTTGCATGTTTTTCTATTTGTATCATTTCTTGGATTCTTCTTTTATGATAATTTGTTTTCCTTACCAATATAACTGCGTTGTCAAACTCGAAATTATGTAACATTTGGTGAGCATGTTGTGTTAATGCTGTTTTATTTTCACTAGTATTTCTCAGACTGTATTTATGTTCGTACATTTTCTTTTTAAATATTGTTTAGTTTGCCCTATATATCTACAAACATTAAAATAATGAATGTGTAATGTGCAAATTTAGTGTGCATTTTTTGCAGTAGACATAGAAGTGTTGGAGATCTTATCCAAAATTCTCTATTACCCTCCTATATCTGTTAAACCGAAATTTCTTAGAGGGAATTGATAATAAAATTATTTAAAGTTTAAAGTAGTAGCAAAGTTAGCCGAGAAAAATATACTTATTATTTTTTTTCATGGGCAACTCTATTGCCAAAAACCTACCGTATCTCTTTTTTTATAATTATGTGAATATTTTAGTGCAATCTGAATTATCTTAGAATAAAATCTTCCATTTTGAGCATTTGAAAAGTATTTTTCACCAATTAAGTTTAACTTTAAGTTAATTTAAGTTTTTTTAAACTCTTTATTCAACATTTGATTAGTAGTAGAATGGAAAATATTCCGATTAACTATTTCGTTCTATCAGACTAAGATATATGAAAAATTGCCTTTTAAAATATAATTTTCATGCTTGTATATGAATCATTCGAGGAGAAATGAAATTGCCAATGTTGTTGACCCATCCGTAATACATATAAACTTGACGTTACTTTCTTGAAAGGCTCAAATACTATTTTAATGTGTTCAAAGAAATTAATTTTCTGAAGAATACTTAAACACAACTAAGTATTAAATTAGGGAAAATCGCTTCTCTAGTATCTACATCACGCGTTTCTGAAGTACCTAATGGGCAATTGATAATGAATCAACAATTAAAATAAGTGGAACGTGTGGAATATACAAAAATAAAGAGGTTCAATCCATTATTATATGTGTGTCGTTATGAAGGATCACTTTTAATGTTTCAGTATTGAAAACTTTCTCAACCAAAATGACCGGACAACAATATAAAACCTTGCCTTTACATTGTTAAAACTTATTGTATTAGCAGTTTTCTCATTTTCGTCCATGATTTCTCACAGGAGTGGTCTAGAATGAACATAAATTGTATCTTGGGGACACGCAAATAGTTTCCAAGAAGGATTGGGTCAAGTGTTTCGGTAGAATATTGCTACACATTAGAAGTTTTTGAAATATCTGTTTGGCACAATGTGTTAGGTTCGCAAAAATTTATCGATTTTAGTGCATCATCACTGATTTTACCGTTCATCAACAATTAATAAAACCTAACGTTTTAAGTAGAAAATTTTGCAACATTTATGGAATTTAATAGATTGCTATGTTAAAGTGTAATAATTGGATGCCAATTTGTCGTGGACCTATTTAAAGATTACGACTCTTTATAGTAAAGCGGAAACTGTGAAAGTCTTCTGAAAAATGATGGAGTAATTCTAAAAATGATTTGTAATGTTCACGTGAGTCTTAATTGAACGCATTTCAAAATAAATTGCGCCAAATTTAAATAGCCCTGTATAACAAAAAATATAGCAAAGTGACAATTTTCAAACTTGCTGATTTTCTATTTCAGATACTCCTAGTATATAATAATAAGTAGAATTGGGAAACAAAAAAGGTAGACAAAGTTTTCCCGTATCCGTTTAATGTAATGAATTGGGCGATCCAAACTTATGCATCAGCCTCTTCGAATAATTTGGAGAGTTGAATGTATATTTTGATTAAAGAATTGATCAACATAGTTTGTATGATTTTCCAGGCAATAATAGACAATATATCTTCAAATTCCTCCTGATAAACACTAAGGAAATTTACCCGATATATCGGCATACTTGAATAAGATTTTCTCATAATGACGCAATTGTGGTTGAGTTTTAGAAACAACAGATTTCAAGTGTCCGCAAAAAATGAAATGGCGTGAGATATGGAGGTCTTGGTGGCCTCTACCCCGAATGCATATATTTGGTTAATTAACATGCAACTATTATCTAACTGAAAATAAATAATGTCGTCGAACGTTCAAATTTTACCAAAATCGTGACCCATGAAAGATTGAAATTAATAAAATATTATCAAGTGAAGCGCCTTTATTTATGCATGTATAACCTTAGCCATCCAACTATTCTAACTTAATCTGCAGCTTCAAATACGAAAAGTTTTGAGGGCCTTTTCAAAGCACTAAGTTTCGTAATTAATTTTAACTTGTGTGATACACTCATGCAAAGCAATTTAAACCAATGTTCTTGGAATTTAGGATTGCACGTTACTAGCTTTCACATATTTCCATCATATAAAAAGACGTATTTTACTTGTACCTGCAATTAAGATTTCAGTCTTAATGTAATTATAATTGAAATATAAATCAATTGAAATTGAAATTTAATAGTTGTGCAATCTAATGTTGTTAAATATTTGAATTTGTCGGATTAAACCTTAGTCACCTGCCGCCAAGTTGCACCAGAAATTTACTTAAAACCGATGATGAACTAATTAACATCGAATAAATGTTCCGCTCGTAGCGCCACTGATTGCTCTCACGTTAAGCTATCTGATCTCTCATATGAATATCCTCCATGAATAAAATATGACCGACTATGCTGACAAATTTCCATCTGCAGAATTTTCTCTTCAGGTTTACTGTTCGATTATGCGATGGAAGAGGGTTAATTTCACAAAGGCTCCATAGCGGGAATTCACCTCGAATAAGCAATTTTTATTTTTGGGGGATATTAGAAAGCAATTACTCGCAACGACATATTGATAGCAATTGCATTGGCCTGATAAAAGCATGCTTAATTCAATTGGAGCTAGAAATTTCGAAATCCATCAAGTAAATCATGCTTATCTAATGGATTACTTGATTAACCGACCAGTTTGACTGTTGATTTTCATTTCTTACTCCCAACTTCTTTACATCAATTCCATTCCATTAACTTACACGCTCTCTTTTCCTACATCACGATTTACATCAGCATCTTACAAAACTCAGCACACATAAACTGATTTATTCACTTTATATATATTTTCTCACATATAAATGACTTGATTTCCAAAGGGACGCAATGTTGTATACCCCGGGGTTTTAATAAATGGCCCTGCCAACTTTCATCACAACTTTGCTCCTTTTTTATATTTCAGCAAAGTATGTAAAATGCCACCGAGTTAAAAACTTTACACTTGACGGGGACTTGTTATCTTTTTTCGCAACTTTACGCTTTCTTTTGAATGGYCGGCGAAAAGTTAAAAGGCTTATAAATAAATGAACATATAGCCGCTAACTTAASTGGATTTGTACAAAATAGTTAATTTATTTAACAAATTGGTTCTTCGCACAGCTTCAAGAATAAGAAAAAGTAYAATTTGACATAATAAGAATAAATARSTAATTATTATAAACTACTTTGCGAATAAYACGCAATAMGWCRTTTTTTGAGTTACRCTATAACTATTTAAGTCTATTAATGTTTAATTTTCATTCACTATTYCCAATTTATCAGTTTTAAAGAAAATTTACAAACAAAGGTATTTYAAGTTAAATTAATGTTAATACTGAACGTCACCCATGATATGATTTAATAAATTAAATAAACAGTTTATATATGACGAGCAGAAAATGCATATTCCKGTCCAAACTCTTKATGCAATTTTACTTAAATCASTTGCRAACCATATTTTAAAWTACTGTGTTTATTATTTTATAATTWCAWTWGATACAATTGAAATTTATTAGTGAAAATTCAGCTGAAAGAAAAGGTTGCACATACGGCAGAGCACAGAAAATCAAACATAAACTGAATKTACGTAGCTTTAAACAAACGTAASTTGTTRCAKATTACAGTTATAACGCTGTTTKTACTTATTATTATTTTACAATTTAGAATAYATTTTTARGTAATTAAATCTTTTAGTAACATAGCAATTTAATAGTATTGTGTAACATGTWCATTATTTTCACTTATACTAAAATATCGGATTGCAGCTGTAAATCTGTTTCCCATTAAGTGTGCTTCAGTAAAAAAAACAATACTCTGTACAACGCTGATGAACTTATTAGTAAATCAAAATCGTAGCTGAATGAAAATGATARGCCGGTAAATAAATCAAAATTTGCCCAAACAATCCAATTGAAAATCATTTGAAATCCCCTGGTAAATTACCACTTTATCAACAATTCTTCTTAATGGTTGTTAACCATGAAATAATGACGTCACGACGTCATGG
>NW_026018165.1:5892977-5935457 GCF_020466585.1 Dendroctonus ponderosae
AGTTAAGTTTAATTTCTTACATAAATTATTCTATTCTGTATTACTCTATGATAATCTAGGTCGCCGTTTATGCCAAAGCTGTTTGCTAAGAAAACTAATAATGTTTTCATGTTCTAAACACTTAAAAAACAATAAAATGAATAATAATAATTGAATTTTGTATTTTTTTAGGAAGCCATTCTTCAATAATCATGTATTGCTTTGAATCAATTTTATTATGCAACATAAATAATAATAATAATAATAATCAGGAGTAGGTTTCTAGTGCGTTTTGACGTGTTCGACAATGTCCGTTTTGTATAAAATAAGATTATTGATACATTCCACACAATTATATCTAAAATAAGCTTGACCATGTTTTTAAACTTGCCACGAAGCGTACTAAATGAGAAGTACACGCTCTATGTTTCATTAAAGTATACTTAATTCGGGCATACATTTAGCAGCTTTTTTCGTCTTTTCTTTATGACTATTTAGGAATTTACTTTTCCATTATGTTTCATTGATATATCGTGCTTTAAAACCGGTGTTATGAAAAAAATAGGTGAATTTCCTTAAAAATATTAAAACGAGAATTACAATTTTATAATTATTACAACCGCTTTAGACGTTTTTTTTAGTAACATTCCACATTAAAGACTTGTCCAGTTTATTTTCAGATCACTTCATCCTCTTAAATTGGAACAAAAAATAAGGACTTCCTCTTATTAACATATTTCAAGCACAATCCATTCCAAGGAAAATCGGCTAGCCTTTGTGCAATTCGTCAGCTAATGAAAGCAGAAAAAACGATAGAGCTAATTATAAGCAATTAACAATACTAATGAAATTTTGGTCCTGCTGAACTTCAACCGTTCCATCGAGTTTATTAAATTTTGTTATAGTTGCCTTCTCCTCTTCGATAAAATTGAGTTATTCACTTAGATTCAAAGTGCCTATCAATCTCTCCACTTCCATAAATGGCCTGAGAAGTCGCGGGCGGCAAAGATGATGACAAAATATAAGGGTCTTTAATAATTTAAATAACTGACACTGTTCGAGAACGTTTCTCTTCACCATTTTCCAGCTGGAGGTTTGCCATTATTCCGTAATTGAGTGAATTCGACAAATCAAATTCGCTAATATCATTATCAAAAATGTTTGTGTTTATCATATTATTGATATTTACAGCAAAATGTGATTTTGTTATTCACGTAATAATAATAGAATTTAGTTCTGTTCATTTTGAAAAAATAAAACTGAACTGTATTGCCAATTTATTGAGCATATTTTAAAGTTCACTTAAGTAATCACAGCTCCCTTTTAAGAGAAAGCTACCATTTATGAACTAAGTTGCAATAAGAAGGTAATTACTTGGAATAAAGTTAGTATCATAAGTCTTAATAGGTATTAACGCAGATTTAAAAATTACTTAAATTAGAGGTAAATGTTGGGTTTTTTTATTGTAGTTACCCATAGAATAATACTATAAGACCATCGGTTTGTTTGCTTTTCCTGTCCTCCATCCACAGGTCGATAACTGCTTGTTAATATACGGGAAAAAATGTACGCGTTATTTACAATAATTATGTATATTTGCAAATACACCTATGACAATATTCATCTTCATAAATCGCAACACTGTTTTTATGATTAATCAATTTATAATTATAAGGCAGAAATAATATGAAGGAAAATATAATAAGAAAAAGTAAATTTATATTAAGCATCAGTAGATATTATTTTGAGATGCAAATAAATTAGATCAAAGTCGCAAAATAAACCACACTTAAAAGTAATGAAAATATCCTGACCACATAAGAAGCACCAAGAGTCTATCATATTTAATTAAAAAACTCCTTTTTATTTCGCAAACTATTCCACTTAATATCGTTAAATAAATTAACAAGTTTTATCCAGCCCAAATCGCCTCCCGGTTTAATTTTTTAGCAGGAGACTACCAAGCATTTCACGTCCAGGTGGGAAAAATTATGTCCTACTATGATGAATCTATTGTTCACCGGAGAGCCCATTTTAGAGTCGCCTTGAACTATTGCATTTGTTTTTCAACTAATTACATTAAATCTAGATTTATCGCCTGACCGTCCTTTTAATCTGCTAAGTGGTCTATTTTAAAGCGCACAAAAATATAGTAATCAGCTACTATATCAGTTTTACACAAAGTTATATAGAGTGCCTGTTCAATTTTGTTCTATGTGCATTATCAATAAGAAGCTTACTTATTAAGGCTTCATTTAATAAATGTGGAACGAACAATTACTTCATCATTTGATTTGATGAAACGTTGATGCAGTTATTAACTCGACTCTCAGTGTTCATTATTCACTATAATGAAATAAACCTTGTTTGTTTTAGTTTGGAGGAAATTAAAACATGTGTATGGTAAAAGTTCATATTTCTAGATTTTTGTATGTAGTATAGCATTTTCACTACTTCTTGTTTCGACTCTGAACTGAGGAAATAATCTCTCACTAAACGTCTAAACTGTCTTATTCAAACGATTAACATAGCAAACGCGATCTATCAAGACTTTTTGTTTTGCATGGGGTTAGTATGAGATAACTTGTGGTGGCTGCGCAGGCAGTCGAGCATATAGTGTGTTATTATCGCATATTCTGTGAAGACGCATTATGCGCAGCGGATTTCTTCTTTTGCCTAAAGCATATCATTAGCGAGTCGTTTCTGTCAACTGGTTATTCTTTTATAATCCGTCCCTCGGGAAAATTAGAACCCTTTTTCGAATACTTTTTCTTTCAGTATTTAGAAATAAAATTACAGTAACAAAAATTCCTTTACCAAAATACATACACCTTTCGCCCTTGCCAGTTGCGAAAGTAATACATGGCCTGATTAGATGTTTATACCAGGAAAATTGAGGCAAATTAATAATAAAACCCCAAAAATTCCTTTAATACGAAAAGTAGGTATTTCGCAATAATAAAACCTGAGCCGAAAACATTTCACAATAAAGGCGTGCTGCGTACATGACAGCCTTCCATTGTTCAACAAAATCAACAAGCCTTTTTGGCTCTCTGTATCCTATGAATGGTTAAAGCCTATTATTTTGTACAACAATGCACTACAGCATATTTAGGGCCATAGAAACAAGATGGGATAACATGAATAATAATGAATATTAATAATAATTTCGTCACGTGGCGCATACAAAAGCCGTTCCTCGCCTGCCTCTATTTGGTACATTTTATTGCGTCGGTATATTTAATTGGATGAGTTCAACATCAAATTACTGTTATTGTTTTCGTTATTTATATGCTATTCTGGTTATGATAACAATTTCAAATTTCCTACAGCGAATTCCATTCTATGATTAGTTGACTTCATTTAATAATAAACTGGAATTGTGAGAAGCCAAAGCTTTAAATAATCCAACGAAATACGTCAAATCGCTTGCAGTAAACGGAACAGAACAGTTTCAGTTTGATTTTATTTTCTCTTTCCTTGCTTGACCTGAGCTATTTGTGATATAGTTTATATTACTAATTTACAAAGTTTATTCAATTAAAAGAGTTGCAAAATTTATAGCTATAGTCGAAATGCGCAGTGGCTCTGATTTAACAAATCAGTTTATCAATATGTCGATAGTTGATAGTATTGAGGAAACTATCAACTTTTGCAACATTAAACAAATATACGATATTTATGTCTTCACTGATGAAAACCAAGTGTTGGTCCATTGGAATCAAATGAGAAAATCGTTTATTTAGACTGATAAGTTCGACCACTGGTTAGATCTAGAGTAAACTGCACTGTTCACAGAAATGGCTCAAAAAGAGGCATAAAGCAACAACATAGCACTACTCGATTCTCACTTCTCAAAAAAATGTCTACAATTAATAAGCCGAAATCTATGTATTGTTATATGTGTGTACGTGACTATGTAGTTTATACATTCTTCTGCACTCTTATTTTGTAAAATATTTTTAATCATTTAGAAACAAGATAAAATAAACAAATAGCTAATGCGTAGTGTTAGAAGCGTGCATATTCTTGGGACAGTTCTACATGTACGAGGGACAAATGTAACAATGTTTAAACATGTTTGGAATTTAATATTTTTCCATTGACTCAAAAAATTGAAAAAACAGTACATAATCGTGAGTCCACTTCTTATATTTTCTGCGCTGAATCCACGGAACTCTGGAACTTTTGGTGTAAGTTTAAAGGCAATAGGAACCAATTGAAGCTTCAGTTTCATCATTTGGATTTAAAAAAAAATGCCTGCAACTTGTTGTGATCGGTGTTCTTGTGACATCTTTGTTCGTTTAAATATTTCTTGTTGCATCTACTTTGCTTGACTGATTCTGACTTCTGCTTCCGTAAAATCTGTTCGTATTCTATCAAATGTTTTTCTGGAGTATCTGTGAGAATAGAGCTTTTGATTCATCGTTTTATTATCTTGTCTTGTACCAGTTGGTTTGGAGAGTGAAGTGGTCGGATATTTTGCAACACTGAGAAATTATTATTATTATCATTCTCACCATCGAACCAAATTATTTGTCAAAATTTTTAATACACATTATGATGTTTTTGCCAATTGGGCAAACAAAACATGCGGAAATATAATCTTAAACTAATAACGAGATCAAATAATTCATACGTTAACTAACCATAGCATCTTAATTGATTCAGGAAAACATACGTACACATGTAGTGATTTTATACAAGGACTTCAAAAATATACAAATTTTACTTACCTGTACGAAAAGTTAGCTATTCCAACTAACAAATCGCTAATCGCACGTAAACCATCGGACCAGCGGCTAACGTCTTTATTAGTCTCTAACGTATAGAAGATTTAGCAGTCTTGAAACATTTTTAGCGCGTTACAATTATACGCGATCTCAACACAGATTATTTGAACTAAAAGGTCTTTTAATAATCCGTTAATTTGTTTTTCGCTCTAATAGACATCAGCAGCTCCAGATTTTGTGAACAATTTCTGATGCAAAACAAAGCACGTAAAATTTTTAATCAAAATTTGGGTGAGTGAGACTTACATATTTGGTTAAAAATCAGCATTGATGTATTAATTGCCTTAAATTCAGAAGGAAAACGATTCAAAATAGTTCTAATACTTGAAACTGTATTGAGAAATGCTCCGAAGAAACATGTTTTGTAATTAACCTGATATTTGTAAGTATTCTCAAAACTGATTCAGTTCAAGCCTAGTACTGCGAAACACAGATTTAAAAAGATACCTAGCAATGACTAGAAGCTGAAAACTGGAAGTTCTGTGCGATTCCTCATTTAGAACTAGTTATTTATTTTTGATCTAAACAATTATTTCATAATGTTCAAGCATTCCATAATGTTTAGGTTAATAAACCTCAATATTTTTTTTCTGGTTTTCTAGCTCAGAAAAATCACTTCCAACCTTAGTGTTTTAACTTACAATTACATTTTGAAGCGAATGAAGTGAACTGAAGGATTGTTGAGTAATTATTGTGTGAACTGTCTCAGAGTCAAAGTAACGCGTTGCGAAGTTGAACCGTTTCCAACTTAATCGAAGACACATTGCGCTAGTTTGATTGCAACAACTTCCTAAGTTTGGATCAGCTTGTTAAACACTGCATTACATTAAACCCGAAAACCTAAGTGGTAAATAAAATTACACGGCGTAACACTACTTTACCAAGGAAAATTGAATAATTTCTTCCCCATTAAAGACCCTCACTCAATATTGATGGTGCCGGAGCATTTTCCCGGGTTATCAGAATATTAAACTTTCAATGTTGTCTTGACAGGTTAACGTAAACCTCTTAAGGACCTTAAAAGGAGTCCTGCTTCAACAGTAATGATCGTCAAGAGGATATGGTGCGTAATCAGATTACAGAAAATTTATGAAGCCATACGAAAATGTATATATGCCTCTGACCCTATCTAAATAACTTAACTTTAATTCGGTTCCGGTTGCGGAGTTGGAAATGCAGAGTGGATAAAGTGTATTGTCTTTTCGGATTTGGTTTAATGTCCGACCAATTAATACCAAACAGCTTAAGTAGAAATAGAAAAGATAACTGGCGCATCAATAATTTTGCCCCAAAAATATACAGGAAATCAATATAATTAATTTTATTATTATATTTCGCTACAATTACTACGGTCTATTGCAGTCAAGGTGGGAAAATAGCAGTATTTTAATTCTTATGCTTCTTACTTTTTTTCAGCGAACAAGAGTTGTTTACCATTGAGCAAACCCAGATATTTTTTTGCAGCAAACAAAAGACAATATACTCTGGTATCCTTAATACCATCCCATATACGACACGTGATATTCCACAAGCATAACTTACTTACTATTGCACATAATAAAGTGAAATGTATAGTAAATATGCAAGGTCTATAATACAAAATGCTTTCTGCGAATATACAAATCCTCGAGAAAACTGCTTCCTGTTTCCTTGATCAAATATTTACATTTGCACTGTTGACTTGTTTTACTTGAGCCATATTCGTGGCTGATTTTTTAAGTAAACAAGTAGACAATTTTAATTTTCCATTTTTCTCATAATTTACCTTGACTATTGATTTAGTGCGGGCTCGTTAAAACTTAGGCTTATAATTGAATTATCCAACTAAAAGCGGAAGGAAGAAATTTAAATTTTCATTGTATTATTAAAATAAATAATAATACGTGCGCTGCTCAAATAACTGGAGTACGGAAAACTAAAACAAAACATATCCACAGTTTTCCTATTTCAGTTGGTAAAAGCTTTTTCAGAAGAGATTTTCTATTCATTACAAGTACCTAAGAAGATCTTGTTGGCTATTAACATATCTGATTAAATGTTAGTTGATGAATTTACAATGCATCAGCACATATAATGTACTGAAATTTTGCAGCCATGAGATTGATTCAGTGTTCTCTCACAATATAAAGCTCCTTTTTACAACAGGCACTTTTTCAGATGAACGCAAATTGGCTCACGAAAAACCAATCTACAAGAAAGCTAAGAAACGTAACATGGAAAGCTATGGGCAAATGCGTCACTAAGCAATTTTGCGACGATATTTGAAAAAATCTAAGACAGATTACATCGCATACATAACACAGCATTTACCGTTTCCGAATCGATTCGACACTTCGAAGTCTTGCGAAAAACAAAAACATTGTTAAATGGTAAACCGCGACCTTAAATTATGTCTACTATGGCGCCTGATGGCAGAAATTAATATATTTTTCATAAACTGAGATAAATCATAAGAGTAGCATTGCATGATTCCTAGACCAAGCTGAACAATGTAAATTTGAAGTGATTGTAAAGTAAATTCCCACAGTCTCAAATAATGCAATAATCGTATCTATTGCGTTTAATATTATGTAGCGATTATTTTGGCAAAACGCGCATTAGTAAGAAGAATGAAACTGAAATAATTTTTTTATTTCAGATTCTTTGACAATGAAAGAATTTCTCGCTGCCGTCACACTGTTGGCAACGGTAAATCTAGGAGACAGTTTTACAAGTAAGTGCTTGGCTGTATCTTGAAATAAGCAGGATCTTTTTTATCAATATTAAACGTAAGGTGGTCAAGAACTGTTTCGACGCTTATAGACAAACATTTAAATAAGTACGTTTCGGATCAGATATAAAATATTACTTACATATTTGTCGTTGCTCGTATTAAAGCGAAGCCAAGGTTAAAATAATCACAATTATTTCCAACAGGATGTAAATTGTACCAGTGAATCTTGAGTTCTTTGATTGATACGTAATTCTGCCAAACTAGTTTAGCAACTTCGCGTTATTTTAACTAGCTAAACTATGCGTTCAATGATTATTTCATATCTAGAATACGGCAGATCATGCAAGGACATTGGATGTCCTGGGAACCAAGTATGTGTGATGCAAACAGATCCATGTTCATATTATCAAAGGCAGGGAGAATGTGGGCAGTAAGTATTTCTCAGAAAATTTACTGTCATATTTACTGTGGACCATATAGTTAAAAAAGTTGCAAAAATCGGATTATTTTGGCAAAAAAAGTTAATTAAAGTTTTAACAAATCGCAATTCTGAAGCACTGGCCCTACTTTGAGCAACTCTTTCTTTATCTGAAGACTAAAACTGCAAATTTCACTAGAAATTAACCACCACCTGTTTAATTTGATTTATTTTATAATTTGCTTAACGAATTGTATATTTATCGCGACCTTGTTTCACTTTATGGCAGTCATATTTAACATTAATTATATAGAACTTGTTGATATTGTAAAATCTCATAAATATGAAAAAATGTTTTGAAAAACTTTTCAGCCGATATTCTGTCCAAACGGTTTTAATTTTCACGCGTTCTATGGGCTTCTCTACGCATTAATAGCAATTTTGAAAATTTTAATGTAAAGCAGGCTCTCTTTGTTAGTTACTGTTTCTTTAAATATTTTATTATTATACAGTAAAATTTTCCCTTGGAAAGGTCCTAACTATTTTGAAACATAATGTTTTCTTTAATTCTCTTGAAGCTGAATTTAAGAACGTAAAAGCATTTTTTTATTTCTCGGTATAGTTGCCTTCTCCAACCTGTTAGCGTTGCATCCGGTGGTTTTTTGAACATCTACTCTTGTAAATGCGATTTGTAAATTTTTGATAGAAATTGTCCCTATTCATTAAATTATTCACACGATTGTTTATACAGAGAATGGTATGGTTTTATGTAGCTGTAAGAGAAACTTAGGGAAAACATTGCCAATCCCACTTTTGTCCCTATGAATATGATATCATAAGTGATAGTCTTAATTTATTAACTTAAATTTTAAATTACAAATAATTTCGAAAAAGAAGCAAGAAATATACGATGAATAACTAATGTTTTTGTAATTAATGTTCATAGAATTAAAATGCCCAAAATTTAAGTGAAAGTCTTTAATAATTCAAGTTCAACATTCAAAACTTTAACAATTCAAAAGAAATTCCTGAAATATTAGATAATAAATAAATATAAAACTAATTCTATTTCTGTTTGAAGCGTAAAAATTAAAACAATGCAAAACTATCGAAAGTGCCACGTGTTCTCAGTCAATCAAAAAACCGTTTTTTTTCTGTATTTCAACACCACAAGTATTACGATAAACAAACAAAGTATTTGAATTTTTCGCCAAGCTCGTTTATTTGCAGACTGACCTCAAACAAATAAACATTTTGATCTTGCAGTGATACATTTTTTTACCTGGAGCTCATTTTCAAAATCCAAGATTCATCTTGAATCTAAAACGTCGCAATCTACTAATACAGAAATAAAATACAATATACCGGGTTGCATGAATGAACGAAATATTTGCAAGTAAACTTTACTTAGTTGAAAATCTTGCAAAGTCACAAATTTGTTGTTGTTGAGCAGTTTGCAAGTGCCCAATAAACGGTTTTCTATTGGTTAAAGGCGAAATGGATAATTCTTAAGATGTAACATGCTCAACCTGTTTACAAAGATAAATTTTATGAAAATTTCAGATTTCCAACGTGTCAGAAAAAAAGTGGAGGCAGTGCGCGAACATGCTCAACTTACGTTTGCCCTCCAAGCCAAGTGTGCAAAATGGACGGTGATACTCCGAAATGTTACAGCGATGCATCCAAATGTACGTAATTATTTCTGTTAGTTAAAAATATTAAAAATAAAAAATCAACAGCATCGAATAATTAGGAAACTTTCATTTATTAGATGCAGAAAGCAGTTTAAAAAGAAAAAGTTATAAAACTATTAAAATGCAATTTGTAAAACTTGCACGAAACGGTCTTAGTGAATTGTTTTTTGTCGTCATTTAGCTGGACTGGTAAGCTATGACACCCATGCAGCAAATGCCCCAATAGATCCTAATGGTGCCCCAAGTGCTCCACCTGCAGATGGGGGCAGTAATGTTTACCCTCAAATTCCGAAAGGCGAAACTACACCCAGACCTAACATTAGGTAATACTGAAAAACCTAGTTTTTCTCATTAAAAGTCATATATAATTTCTGTTTAGGCCTGTCGCTGGTGGTAGTGGATATCAAGGAGGTAGTATAGGATCAGGATATCCTGGATATCCTCAACAATCTGGAGGTGGCTACCCTCAGCAGGGAGGCGGCTACCCTCAGCAGGGAGGTTACCCCCAAGGGGGTTACCAAGGATATCCGCAAGGAGGTTATCAAGGCTACCCACAAGGCGGATATCAAGGCTACCCACAAGGTAGACCAGTTTGTTGATGAAATTCGCAAATTTACAGATTAATCTGATTTTGTAGGCGGAGGTCAGCAATATCCGGGTGGATACCAAAATGGGTATAACCCATATCAACAGCCAAACCCTCAAAAAGGATCCGGAAGTTCGATAACAGATAAAATCACCGATAGCATCAAGCAAATAGGTACAAATTTCCTAAAAGACTATCTGACTAAAGCTCTGGGTTAGCAACTCAGAAGTTGCTATGTAGAACACAATTTGTGATAGAAAACACTGTATTTATATATTATGTCTCCATTCAGTTTGTTTTACCAAAGTCATTGAATTTCGATTGAATTTTGTGAAAACTAAATAGTAAAAATCCTAATGTTTCTAATCAAAATGTATACCGACCTAACAACTATTAGTACGGTAGCTGTTTAACATCCGATGTAAGTAAATGTTAACGCACATTTTGTTTGCAGGGTTATTCTACATACTATTAAGCTATTATCTTGCCAAGAGTCTACAGCTGTAAGAATTTAATATTTCTTAATTTCATAACCACTATGTAAATATTTCAAATTATTTTTATACCTAAACAATAATCTAGCTAATATGGTTGTGTTCATGTCTGATTTTCCACTACCTCAATTGTCGGTGAGTACTAGCCCAACAAAGTGTTTTTTAATAGATTATATGTTTTGTTTTGCAATGAATTTTTTTTGTTGCTTTGGTGGTAGCTTCTGCACTTTCACCCTCTTTTAATATTAATATTTTGATGTAAAGTAACAAGCATATTAAACTAAGCAAATAAATTATAATCAACAAATTCAAACGCGCGTAGATACGGACAAAAAATGACTTGACTTTTAGCACAGAAACGTGACTGGATGAGATAATTAAGAAGCTTGAGTACCTACGCTGCTGCTTCCGCTTTACTGCTTTTGTTGTGTAGAATAACCTTTGTCAAGCATAGTTTTTTGTATTGTTTGTATATTTTGTTGCCTTTTTCTGTAGAGCAGTTTTCTTTTAGGATTTTCATCTTAGTTAAGTAAGTCGATATTAATTATGTACCGGGCCAAATTTGTTACCTACACTCAGGCAATGTTACATGATGTAAGATTTATCAGAACTAATAAAAATGTTAAATAAATATTAATGATGTTATTGAATATGTTTTTTTAATAAATCCAAAATTTTCAAGAAAATGAGCTTCTGAAATAATATCTATTAGATGCTGTTAAAACGCAGTTAGTTAAAAAGCAACAATCAAAGCTCGATATCTTTTTCATACAAAAAAATTGTTCCAATCTATCAAATTCATATAAATGTTGAAGAAAATTTAACGTTTCGTGCCAAACATGACAATGAAGAACACTCTAGAACTACTAACGAAAAAAGTACGTTATTAATATAATATCCTACGGATTACGTAAATCTTCAACTATACCACTTATTATTTTAATGATTATTGTAGTAAAAATACATAATTTTAAAATTTTACATATATTTTCAAAAGACGTACTATGAAAGACGTACGCTACGTATTTAGCAAAAGACATACGATTGTCACCAAATTGCATTTCTTGATAACTATAATAATAAATTAAAAAATGTACTAGTACGGTAATAATGTATATTATGATAATTATACAGTGTGAGTCAGCGAAGCGAGACCCCCTCGTAGATGATACAGAAATAGCGACTGGAAAAAAACGTTTATATAAAAGTGTTGTGGTTGTTGCAAAATTATTTGTTTCTGTTACTTTCAAGTATACAGGGTAGCTCAAAATAAAATTCTAACAGTTAAGTTTTTTTTAACGGAATAGCCTACTTTTCCATCCAGAATCAATTTATACATTGAATTCTAAGTATTTTTTGTATAACATACTATGTGACTGAATTCAATAGTCTTGGACATAGCGGCGATTAAAACATGGGAACACAACAAAAGAAAACTATATGATTATTTTTTTTACTTAATAATAATAATAAATTATGCAATTTTAAAGGAATATTAAAACAAATGTTTCTTGTTTCTATTTTGCACTATTCTCAAATTAAATCGTTTATTTTATTCTAAAAACAACAATAATACTGCTGTCCATATTGAAATGTAGTTATGTTCAAAACCATTGAATTAATCCACATAGTATGTTTTACAAAAAAAGACTAGGAATTCAATGTAGAATCTGAATCTGGATTAAAAAGCAGGCTGTTCCTTTAAAAGAAATAAACTTGACTGTCATAACTTTATTTTGAGCTACCCTGTATAGTTCAAAGAAACAGAAACAAATACTTTGGCGACAACTACATCACTTTTATATCAACGTTTTTTTCAGTCGCAGGTTCTGTACGATCTCTGAAAGGGGGTTTCGCATTTCTGACTCACCCTGTATGTATAGCGATTATAGATAAAATAACACAGCGATTGTGCGATTTTAGGATGGACTTTGAACTGAATATTTTCAATATTTTATAAAAAACTTACAGGGAACATTTTATTTGTTCCAATTTTTGTTCATGTTAATATTCCAGTCCAAGAGCTCCGAGATACACTCGTATATTTAATAACGTTGAAGAATTCATTTATTATTGCGTAACATCGCTTTATCGCTGAAATTCATAAACTATTCGGGCTGTATACGCTCATTTTAAACGGATGCCTGTTTAATCATTGTCACTTGTTTCTTATTGTTGTTTGCTTCATATGTTTCGAAGTAAAATGTCCCAATATTTTTTGAATATTTTAATTGCCTACATCAGTAACATAACATGCAGAAAAGCAACATCAGCATATTGCATACAATTAATTTTGTTGTTTTGTTCATAAAAAAAATAATTAATGTCATTTAGACATTGTACGCAACTTTCTACTTTTTTCTATGTTTCTTGATATTATATTGTCAACTCTTTCCGGGCCAATCCCAACTGCCCATTTCAATCCCTTGCACCTAATCCTACTCAAATGTAACAACTTGCAGCCAAAGATTTACACAATGCAAACCAAACGAGCAAAGCTCAGTAGGTACTAATAACAACAATTTTATTAGAGTTTACACTGGTGCACGGTGCCTAGTTTTAGTTTTACCACTCCCTCTGTCCTAAATTATGTCCCCAAAGTCTAAATTCCTGCCATTAAACAAATTACTTTATTACCAGAGGCCATATTACGGTAAATTAATATATAGGAAAAGGGATCCAGTCGTAATTTTATTAATAACTGCCCGCAGCCAAACGAAACTTCTATATGGAATAGGCTAAAGTGAATATGAGGATAGTTTGTCGTAGCTATGGAGTTTTTCCAAAGTTTCCCAGGATGTTCATTGCAGAAACTCCAAACTTGATGGATCCCTATTTTAGTAGAACTTAATTACCATCCATTAATAAAGTGAAGTGATTATGGCTAAATAAGCTGTTCGCGTTAATAAGTGGACTTGAAACTTTCCTCTCAGAAATAGTTTTCTCTCATTAGCCATTTATTTTTAGTTCAATATCATTGAAAATTCACACGAGTACTGTGAATAAATAAAAGCAAAATATCGTTTAACCTAATAACTAAATTAAAATTTTCCAAGCAAAACTTTTTTTCCTGAAGCGTGCACAATCTGATTAAAAATCAACTTCATACTTTTCACAGAAAATACAGAACCACTATCAAAAGAGTATTTTAATTAGGTCGCTAAAATATTCATGACCACCACAGATGCTTTGAAAACTAACTCGCATTTGAAAATGCTAATTTGGATTAAAAAGAAAGTAATTAAGTTTATCTTTTTGCGCTCATAATGCTTTATTTGAACTATTCACGTAATTTCTTTTGGCTTTCGAATAATTTTCTTCATTAAATAATTCATCTATAAAAGTCACTTCCTTTCCTTTAATAACGCAAAAATATTTACTAGTACCGTAACGTAACGTTTCCAAATTAAAAAAAAAATCCTTATTGTACCAACCGGTTTTCGTACGATAAAGAAAATTGATGAAGAATTGAATAATGAACGCCTGGGTAAAAACAGTGAAATTCAAGTAATGAAACAATAAAAGCAACAAATTTAAAAAACTATTGTTTGAGAACAATGCAAATACACATCTTGTACTTCATTTACCTTTTCTTCGATTGGGATGTTCACAATATTAAATTTCTTTCGCATGGTTGGATTGACTGTCCAATTTCCAGTTTTTTTAACTTAATCTCTTGACTAACCCTTTCTAGTTTTTTTAACTTAATCTCTTAAAGTTTTTAATATTTGTCAATTGTTTAAGAAAAAAATCCCATTACAGATGTTTATGGAACAAGAAATGTATAAGGAGCGGTTCAATATTCAAAATCGAAACTTAGTAGGTAACTGAAAGCCTAGCTAACTCTCCTATAACTAAGGTATCTATTTTGTCACATAGGAGTGCATGCAGTTTACATACATGGACATAAAAAATGTCCACAAATCAGTTTTTTAAATGGCACCTACTAATTTTTTTGGACCTGTTTAGCGTTTCTTATTGTTTAATCATAGCAAAATTTTCAAGCCTAATTAAAAAAGTTGGTTGGTGCCATTAAAATTTTTCACATTGGAATCATGAAAAATGTGCATTAAAAAAAGCGATCATATATATAAAACATCTTTATTTCTTACAGAAAAAGGCTATCGACCTAATCGGTCTTTCTGCCCTAAAAAGTGATCAATTAAGTCAAATTTTAGAAACTTATTACGGATAAGCTAGCCGCTGATTGAAAAGGAACCAAATTTACGGGTGTTCTATACCGACCACTGAAGATTTCAAGTTAAAATGCAACAAAAGTCGCTAACAATAATAAATATCTCGCACCAAAAAAATCGATATCGACATTTGGAAGAAAATGTAGTATGAAATTAAATTGTAACGGTAGAAAAACAAAGTTAAAAATGTTGTTTTCGAAAATGGAACAAATCCCTATTGAGAATACAAGACCTCTTTAATTTCTAATCTAATTCACAGAAGAAAACACCAGTAAATGCAACAAACTACCTTCCAACACAATAGAAAGTGTAGTTCACACAAAAACGACACTTGTTTTATATGTTTTCTGTTATGTTCGTATTATAACAAGAAATTGAAATAACGCAATACAGAATCCAGATACTTTTTTGTCGTTCCTCGTCGCATAAACATGTACTAATATAATAAAAGTCAACAATACTTGAAAGCGATCTTCCAAGAAAAATGTAAACCCAAACTTACCAAATACTGCATCGTGTCTCCTGAAAAAAAAAAGATGTTCAGTGTACAGGAAATACTTCTGTAATTCTATGAATTGAAATTGGAATGTAAAAAAGCCGTGAAATCTATGTTCATAAAACCTCCGCCAGTTCAAGCTAAGTGCTTCGAAAAGTGGCTACATTTTTCCGGACACCCTGTATATTAAGGATCTATCTTATCAGGTTTTTGCATGGTGGGGCCTCATCCTGAACCATTTTCGTATCGGCTGCGATTCACTTGCACCAAAAGTTCACTTTAAATATTGCAAAATACCAATATTTCGATACCTATCCGAAATATTCCCGATTAACTATGACCGCGACTGGCAAGACACGCAAAGAAACTAACAATTTATTTCGTTCCTGTAATATTTCCGCATTTAATACAGCCAATATTTGCCAGTTTTCCAAAAAAAAATACTGCCGATTTGTAAAGTACAGACCTCGAACATCCTGATGTATGTAATCGTTTGCTTGATCGTACCTCTATCGTTTTACTCGTCTGAATGATTCACTTTTTTTTATTGAGAAAGTCTATGTAGCCGCAAATAAAAACCCGACAAATATAAACAGGAAAAGATAAACAACTCAAGTCAGGCGCGCAATAGGCATTTTATACTCAAGGAAAACCGGATTTTTCCGAAAAGTGGTAAAATTTGGGACAATCCTGAACCTTTCAGGTTTTTTTCGAATCATGTGTGCATCGTTGGTTTTAGGGGAGAGTGTTGTACTTTTGTTGTTTTGTAAGACGCTTTTTAATTTGTTTCCAGACCACTTTTTAAATACATTATTTTGACTAAAACCATTATGTTATCTTCTCTATTTAGAACGATATTCTCAAAAAATATACAGGGTGCCCAACTTTGTTTTTTGTTCTATATCGGCGCATCCAGCGTACAAACATTGATATAAAAACAGTTAAAAAATTTAAAAAATTCTAAATTTCACCTACAAACTTCTTTGGTCCTGTTTGAAAATTTTGCTATGATTAAACATTAAGAAACTAAACAAGACCAAAAAAGTGAGTAGGTGCCGTTTGAAAAAACTGATTTTTGACATTTTTTCATGTCAATGTTTGTAGGCCGCATGCACACATATGCTACAAAATGAGTAGGTACTTTAATGTTATCTGAGGAGTTAGCTTCGGCTTTCAAACCTTAACCTTTGTTCCTTAACAAACAATTGACATATACCAAAAACTGTAAGGGATAAGTTATCAAAACTAGGGTGGCCCAAACTCGCAATTCGAAGACCAATCTAAGCATGCTAAAGAAATTAGGAGTTGGCATTTAAAATAAGAAAGTTAGGTTACTGTTTTCGTACACACCCTGTATAGCTAGAGGGCTAAATGAATTTTACATTGTTCCGGCCCTACTCGTTCTCACCGAAGTTTCTAAAACAGCTGCAAGATGGAAAACTTTTAATGCACAGTCTACGTAATTCACCCTGCATATACAAATTACACAATGTGCATAGAAAAGAATTGAGATCGTAATTGTGGAATGAGTAAATCAGTTTTCTTAAGTTGATGGTTTTCTAACACGGTTGTATACCTAGTTAATAATTGTGCTCAATCGCAGAGACTTATAAAAATGTATATTACCGAAAAATCCATGCTAAATGTGCGATGGTTGCGATATTGTGCAAATGCATAATAAATTTGCACAGAATCCATATTGTTTGTTTTGCCGAATAGTGGAGCAGTGGAATTGTGCATCAAAGCGGTTAAGGAAATGAGCTGTACTGAGCCAAAAGTGATTTAATTCTGAATATACATTCATTATTAGAAGGTAATCAACGAAATTACGACTCCTGCATTATGTCTTCAAAGTGCATTTGGGTCGTTATTAATAATTTTGCACCAAAATCAGCAGGTATGTTGCCAGCATTGACCAGACCTGAAATTACATGAGCAGGGATAAAGCTGAATTATAGTTTTTACAAATCGAAATTATATATATCCTCATTTCACATGCTTAGTTTTGTCACCAAAATAATATATTTCGCAATTTTTGCTTTACACCTTAAAAGCTCACTTACTGATGTTAATAAAGTTACATCTAAAGAAAACACTTCCATAGCAGTAAATCTAATTTTATATGAAAAAGCTTGCATTGAAAACAGAGCCATCTGAAAACCAAAATACATGTTTTTATCTATTTATTATTTTACTTTTCAAAAAACCTTAATTCAATTGTAATTTAAAACGTATTGCAGATTTTAACACTTTTTGTTCTTGATTTGATCAGTCCAAATATGATAGAATAACCTATATTGGAATACATTTATATGTTAAATTAAGATTTATCTTAAAACTAGATCTGCATGACAGCAAATAAGTTCAATTGAACTATAAAAATAAATTTGAAAAAGTACAATTTCGAAAACCAACAAACTTGTTTCTTAAGAAGAGCAGGATAGTAAGTCTTTAAGCGTAATGAAAGATTATGAACAAAAATTGGCAATAATTTAATCGTATACTTGATATATTACCACCTCAACTTTCTCATCAACTATTATAATTCAGATTTTTACATTTCCAACTGTTGACTTTTTTCGGTATTTGTGTGAGTGTGTTCTCCTTCTTCAATTGCTATCAACTGCACCATTCGTTTTTTTAACGAATTTTATTCTATTTATTTATTCTATTTTATTCAGACGATCCAGATCTTGATGGCTTTGGTTTATTCCTTTATTGAACACTAGTAAATTATTTTCGTATTGTAAACTATTGAACTTTACACCTTCTTCGGACAATAATTTTTTTATCTTATTACATTATTTTTATTATTAGAAGCAGACGAAAAAAAAACGCAAAATTACATATCCACAAAGTAGATTTAGGTATCCCATATTGGACGGAATAGTTTAACTACAAGGAATATTCCGATATAGGTTACTTTCCCTTACTTCCCCGTTAAGAAGTTTAGCCTTTTTGGCAATTTTTTCAACAGCAATCAACAGAAAAACAAATATGTAACACTCATACCATTTCTTCCAGTAAGTTGTCTTCTTCTATACTCCTATTTATATTTTGAAAAATATCCGAAAATGCTTTCACTTCGTCGATAGTTTGCGTACTGGGGACCACGAATAAAACCAGTGAAACCACCCCCAAAAGCACTTCCAAAAGAATGTGGAAAGCCCCTATCAAATTCTCCGCATTGAGCTTACTCAGATAGTAAATATTATATAACAGCATTAAGACGGTTAATGGTACTATTAGGAGAATTTGCCATCCAAAAGCTGCATTCAAATTCCCAGCTTGACGGATTATTTTGTTGTATAACCCGTAGGTCGTGTGAAGAATTTTAAATCGATCTTCTCTAGAAATGATCGTAATTGATCTTTGCATAGTGTTTAAAAACTGGCTTAAAAGCTGTATGTGCTTCCTTAGAATCCGTTGATAGATGAAACAATGCATATTAACAACAGCTTTAACTTGCTGAGTGAAAATGTGAAGAAATATATTGCCGAGCTTAATTGCATCCCAAGTGCGGTGACCTAGAAGAAATAACTGATTAAAGATGCAATATAACCTAATATGACTAGAAGATGTGTTTTTTGCTATTTTTCTAATATGTATAGAATTATTTTTAACGAAAATGTTTAAAGCTGGGTTTTATTGTAAGATGCTCGTAACTGCAGATTAAAACTTATTTTGTTGTTTAAGTGCAATTAATGTATATAAATTTTTATCGGGTATCCTTTGATTAATATTGCAAAGTGTGTTTGTTTTTCCTTTATTAATTCAGCTAAAAGTCTAAACAATCGAACTTCACATCTGTTGTAAACTATTTTTGTTATAGATAAGTTCTATATTGTTGGGGCGGATTCATTTTTTTACAAACATTTTTGAGACGAAATACCCAATAAGCAGTTTGTAAAAAAATATTTTTGTCATCCAATAACCATTTGGAAACACACACAAAATTATTAATTTCGTAATAAAAAAATAGGCTGAGTTTTGTCTTCAAGCGGTTTTTGTTTTATTCGAATTTCCATAATCTGGTGATCAGTTCCTTCATGAATTTGATAAAAACATTTAGATAATTGAAATACCTAGTTATGATCGTCCTATGTTCATGTTCCAAAAAATATGTTTCAAAAAATATCAGCTAAAAAACGGTTTTTAGCCGTGGAAGTTTAATAATAGATCTTTGGAACTGGTAGTAAACAAGCACTCAAATTTAATTAGTACTTATTAATGGATTCTACAGTAAACAAACAGTTGATCGAATCACTCCAATTTAGAAATAGTTGTTCCGCTCAGCTCAGTCGGTAGTTCGAAAAATGTTAAATAAATCGACTAAATAAAATATTTAACTGAACCCAATTAATTTGACCTGATATCAATACTTACCATAATCATTTAACATCGAGAAAAGGTATATTGCTCCTCCAAACAAGAAAAAGACAATCAATATGTAACTCCACCTATTCAACACTTTGTAATCGATTTTTCTACCAACAAGTTTTTCGAAATCCGCAGTCAATTCTAAGGAGGTATTTAGAAAAGCGATTATTTCTCTTCTCTTGATGTGCATCAGCAATATCAACATTATACATACAGGTAATTTCATGAAATAGTATACAGTATGCAGCGAATCCATTGTCAAGCCAAGGGAATAGTATTGATCTCTATAGTATCCGTAGTCGATGATAGGAAAAATTGTTCCAAAAGCCAACAACATTATTAAACGAGCTTTGAAGCGTAGATTTACTACAGCTGGCCGAAAACGATTTCTGGAAAATGAGTAAGGCAGCATAAGAAAACACTGAGAACATTTTTGGATAAGCTTGATTCCTCTATAGAGCAACATCTTACTGCAACTACGTGGACGACAATTCAAATGTTTTGTCAACTTCGGCAATGACAAAACTTATAAATCCTTCTGATAAGATCGTCACTTTAGTTGGTGTAACTAAAGCAGGAAAATCCAACTTTCCCCGAGCGTTCATCATTAGGATGACAAGCTCGTGAATACTTAATGTCCTTCTGACCTTTCCTAAACCAATTTGAACCAACACTTCGATCCTCGGCTCGTAAATGTACAAGATAAATCCAGAAAGACGAACCCGAACCTATTTAGTTTCTTCTCGCCTCTCGACACTGTTCATTTTTATTTCCCCCCGGAGGATCCACATTTCAAAGGTCCTCGAGAAAGATTGGCAGAGTCAAAATGATAATGTTTTGCATTAAAAAGGGAGAAAGTCCCCCAGAAAGGATAGAATACTCTGCCTGAAGCGAATAATTACGGACGATTTGGTGAGTAAAGAATACAAATAAAAAGGGGTCCTTTCGGGCGTATGTTTGCTTTCGAGGCATTGTGAAGGAGCTATATTAAAAATGCCGAGCTTTACTGCTCTTTTCGCGAATAATCATCCTGTTAATTTTCGAATGGCTCTTAAATTTCTTTACATAGCGAACTTTTGAGGAGCCACTATAAAACGATTTTCCACAGAATATGGTATTTATATGCAGTCAAGTACCAAAGCTGAAATGTGGATTTGAGTCATCATAAAATCTCGTAAAATTTTGCAATAATTATTTTTTGAGGTACTTTAACATATTTTTGCAAACAGCGAATCGGTAACTACCGATTTTTTTTTTATTTTTGTTTAAATTTAAAACTTTAAAGCACATTTTCAATTAACTGTCTATCAGCACTTCGACTTCTAAATTAACGTTGTCTAAACAAGCTTCTAGAACCATCGCTTGCTGGTTTTAAAAAAATCAACCTAGTTCTGCTAAAATATAATAAACTGTAATTGCAAAACAGGGAGGTACGATCTAAACCGTATAAGTATATAAGAATCACCAATATAATAATGAACAAAATTTAAATTATCAATATAAAAGTATACAGAATAATCAATTTTCTCAGGTAAATATTTAACGATAACAAATATAAGAAATTGATCCCAAAATGCACCAAAACTTTGAAAGTCCTGACTAAAATAAATAAATCAATTTTCCACTTCACAACTCAGCTTCTGTCCAACTACATTGCCAAGAACATCGGCCTTTATCACTCACCGTATTTTACGACTCAATAATAAAAAAACGCCCCAGTCGCCGGTCCCTTTCATATATTTGAGGAAAACAAAGTTGATTTCATTTATCTTCAAGAAGTATGAACCTCTCATATAAACGCCATAGGCGACCATTACCAGCACTTTTTCGCTTGTTTTATGTTGTCAGCACGACTTTTGGCCAGCAAGTAAATCAAATAGGCCAAGATGATAAAAACCCGAAAAATACCAGGGAAAATCTGAGGGTAAAATCAGCGATTTAATATTGGTTTCTTATCGTGGCTGAAAGTTTCACGTAACAGTAACTTTTTAACTTTTTAGTAACTAAATTCAGATTACTTAATTATTTTGATTACAGCATTTTGAAGAGGGGATTATTTTCAATCGATATTGGCTAATTGATACTGAAACATGTAAATTTATCAAAATAGGTTCTGTGGAAAACACCCCAAAAGCATCAAATAAAATCGGTGGAAATTTTGTGGTCGAATCAATTAAACGTTATTATTTGTTGACCCTCGTACGTGGTCGTTAGACTGTCGCTATTTTTATGAACATCGATTTAAGAAAATTGATGTTCCTAAACGGCTGCTATAAAACGTTTTTTGTCATTTTTAACTTACGAACTACAAGTTTAAGTCTTTTGCTTCCAGATTTACCGGCGAACGGCTAGGCTAGTCCATATTTTCGCGCGAACGTAACTTTCGGCTGAAATATGGGAAATTAAATTGATAACATATGAGAGTTTCCTGTTTCACTTGAAATATGGCGGTATTAGTTCTCCTTTTCGTTACTCGATATATTACATAAATTAAAAAGTGATTCGGTTAAAATCAAATTTCAAACGAATCGGTTTGGGAATGAAATGTTGCATTTGACTGTCCACCCCAGCAAGAGAACACTAAATAAAATTTTTGTAATAATTTATATTTATTTTATTACTTCATAATATGCAGGGCACATCGCGCGACTATCCTGTTTGGCATATTTTTCAGCTTTACTTAGCAAAAAAAACTTCGACTCCGGAATTTTAATTGTTACGAAACGTCCCGTTAAGGCAAAGCTGAAAGGAATCAGGCAATTTTAAATAAGGCTTTGTAACAATTTAGATATAGTTTGGCGGTCTGTGCAAAACATCTCAAAATGTTTGATCCAGTGCCAATATTGAATGGAATATAACTGAGATTGCAAGTCTCAACAACTTTTGAAGAACTTAATACAGACGTTTCAATTTGGAGTATTTCTTCTCATTGTTTATTTTTACTTTCAAAACGCGTTAAGTATCACGCTTATAAACTGCTATATAATTTTACTTCGTAAGTTACTAAAGCGTAAAATGTATATTGTCAGTGATAATGAAAATAGAAAAATTTAATTTTATCGAGCGTGTACCCACCTACTTCCTGTCTTTTTCCCAAAACAAATTGATCCTTGAACCGAATTGCATCAGAAAGACCAAAAGTGTTTACCGACAGAACCACCAAACTGAGCAAATCTACTCGCTTAATTAAGATGCCTGCGGGCATTTGTCATTCATAATCAAAAGGAAAAAATCATACAAATCGGAGCGGCTCGCAAAAATATTGAAAACAAAAATCGAAGATTTAGACACTTTCTTTCATTAAAATGTTGAACCATTGAATAATAATTTTACTCGTCAAAAATAACCAGAATATCGAATAAGACACATTAATTCAGGGCAAATACTAAGCAACCTGCAATAAACCTGTGTTGTATTTTAAAGTGAAATATGCGTTTCAAATTGACCACAAATGGCCTAAAAACACCGATTTCCACAGTTAAATGCACAATACAAATTTACTGGTAAACTCATTCCGCGCTTTCAATCTTTGTTATAAGATTGGAGAGAATCGAGAACCAACTGACCAACTAAAAAAAGCTCTGATCAATTTTTTGTTCCCGCTAACTGTTATATATATCTAAACTTCATCAGTAAAGAAATTGTACATAATTTATTGTTTAGATTGGAGATTGATTTTGAAGCTAGAATGGAATTCATCAAATCTGTAAGTGTTTCTTTTTTATATTCTCATATAATGAAAACACAGTCGGCTAGAAGTAGTTCAAGGCTGGTTGTGTATTTTTGATGAAAACTGGTGTAAACGTATATTAGAGCTTCCAAAAGCTTATTCTTGAAAAACCATTTAGAACAAGTTCTGATAGTTCTTCGTCTTATTTCAAAAAAATAATAATTATATTTCAATAAATAACAATTATTTGTTGCATTCAGCACAATTTGTGTTTTCAGTTTGGATTGGTCATGTTCCTCCTCACGATGATTATTTGCGTATTTGCTGCTCGACAGGATTTGAAAGGTACTCTTACACATTTAAATTTACCATTTACCATGAAACTAAATACTTGCAGATCATTATGCTGCTTCAAGTGAACCTAGAGGCAAACGGCAGTTTCACCATGTTGGAACTGGCCCAGTACTTACTTTTGTAAAAACTGATAAAGATGCACATTTTAAATGGGGCGTGAGGCACCATGCTGGCAATCAGTATGCGGGTTGAAAGTAATAAACCAGATAATGTGTAGTTTCAAAAACATTAAATTATTGACAAATTAGTGTTCATTCTAGCTAAATCCTGATAAATATTTAAAACTAATAATAGTAATCATAAAAGGAATTGCTTCTATAAGTTACGCATTGTGCGAAGATCGAAGTGAACTTAGTATGTAGTAGAAGTAAATGTAGTTGAAAAGGCTGTTGATAAAAATTGCACTAATGTTACTTTACTACACATTAAATACAGCTAATTATGTAGCTTAAAAGCGCTTAATTCCGATAATTAACTACCCTTTTAGCTTGAATAAATATAAAAACATAAATATCGCATTCTTACTCACTTCCCTCTACCCGGTGAAAATGTGTTTTTGCAGTTTAAACGGAAAACTCAATAAAGACAGTAATTATGATATATTATTTTAACAATTAGACAGTTAATTGGTGTACAATTCAGTCCCAATTTTAATCAAACAGATATTTATCTTGGTTCCTTGAGGATTCATTTTCATTAGCCTTAATCAAATTAAAGTGGGTTATTCACAATTACCGCGAGAGATTTGGATAGAGTCATCCTCAATTTTATTACGACATAAAGCAGCTGAGCATCGTTATTACGTTTTAATAGGGGATTTATTATTGTGTATACGATACAAAATCCGCTTGAAATCAGGCTTTTGGAGTATTACTAATATAAAGCCATTGGTAATGGAATATTTTCATTGGGATAGTTTCGAACAATAGCAACTAAAAGGATAAACTGCACCAAGGCACTTTAATCGACTTATTTTCAGATCTGTTTTCACGAATAATTCACGAACACATTACACGATTATTATCGCATTTGTTAAGAAGCAGAAAGCGCTTTATTAATTTTTGATTATCACTGCGAACCAAATATTCCATTTTATTTGGCGCTTCGAAGTCGCCAGGAATTTTTTAAGAATAACGCGGTTGCTCTTAATATTTAATAAATTTCGAGTAATTAAAATTGACTAAACAAAAATGTTACATATTTGTATTTGAGTTTTTAACAGATTGCTATTGATCAGAAATTGAGAAATAATTTGATGCAGCGGTTATCAAAATAAAGTATTTATTGCCACTTTCACGCACACAAATGTTGATGGGAGAGAAACTTCTGATCTGGCATTTACATTGGATTTTAATAGAAAGTAGGAACTTATTATGCTTGATTGATAACAGCTCTGGATAACAACAACAAAAGACTGTAAGAAAATGAGCTTATTGTAGAGCAATAACGATAAGACTACAGATAATTGCACATACTAGAAACAAGAGAAAAAACAAACAAACCGATATTTTGTGAGTTGCCAACGTCCATAAATTGCAGTTAATTACATCAAACCAGTAATGAGTTTCAACGCTCACAATGGTATCTTCTAATTTCAATATTCCATTTTTATGAATTTTTTTCTCGGTCATTCTTTGACAAATATGAACAAGTTTTGATCACTTTCAGTATACATGTAATATTAAGCTCGCCTTTTCTAAAACAAGGTTTCAATTTTATTTTACTGCTATCAATCATTCTTATAAACAGATTATGTAAAATTATTTTGTGGTCCAGAGCATTCATCACAAATTAAGGGAAAGAAAAAATGTAAAAGTAAAAAAAATCAGGAATGACTATACTTTAATCTTAGTTAGTATGTATAAACTAAATTGAAACCTAAGTATTTACTTTGTTTAATTAGTTGTAATGTTGGACAAATAGTGATAAGTGATAGTGGCATTTTTCCATAGAATTATATGTTATAATACGAATATAATATGAACATTAAGATGATTTTTTATTAAATATGTTTTACTTCTTTCAAGGCTTCGTTGCATTTATTAATTATTTGATTGATGTGCTAAATCCTGAAACTCATCATCGAAGGGAAGATTCAGGGAAAAAGATCCATCGGAAGACGCCAGAATTCATGCCTGAAGGCCATCCGCAGGTGGTTTGGGCGCACATCCACAGCGATTTTCCAAGCAATTGTTTCCAAAACCACACTGGCCATTTGGATCGTCAACCTTCGTAAGGAGACAGCGAGATAAGAAGAATAATTATGTGATTATATCCTCAGTTTTATTTGAAAGGGTTATTATATAGTATATACGTTTTCTATTTTTGAAACAAAAGCTTTTCTGGCCTTTCAATATAAGAATTTATAATCGATTTCTTCATTTTGCCCCCCACCACAAATATATTTTAGAGTTGAGATTCTATTACCGCAGGGTTTCTCTCCTTATTATAAGTGTTATTTAATATACGTTCCTTGTACTTTTGGGTGAACGTACTGTGATACCTCTTCACTTTTGTCGTAGGTACTACTACAAAATTGTAATTTGATTAGTTGGATTTGCGATAGCTTATTACCTGATATTCTTTTGGACAACTTATCAAAGAATATTATTTTTTCAGTTAAAATGAAAATGTTTTTACAATTCTAAATGAAGAATTGACATACATGTTAAACATCTATATAAGTTTAAAATCTTGATACAATACTATAAGCAAAGCTTTTTGAACAGACAACATCAAATTGGTGTTACAAGTTTTACCACAACGAAAGGTACACGTATCACATAAATGAAACAAGATACGTTTGTTTTCACATTTTCAGCCGATATAGACTGGACACTATCTAACAATGGTAAACTAGAGGAATAAATTGCGCAAAGAAACATACGTTGTCCCAGAAATATACCGCTTTGTTAATTTCAAAACTCCCTACAAAATATACCAGGATCAGCCACTAGACATGACTAAAGTATTGTAATGTTCACCTCTGTTATCAGTAATTAGATAGTTATTAATCTTCATATATATATCCTCTACTTGCTACGCGCTGTGGTAAGCTCTGGTTAAACATTATTGTAAATGTTTTGCTAATTTTTCACTCTCAACACGCAAATGGACACAAAACGTTTTGACACAAAACACATTTTTCTGATTGCTAAAATGAAATAATGCGTAGTGAGTTTCACCTACCACTGTACTTTGCTGAATATGATCTATTTTTAATCTTGAGTGTTTGTTTCAAATATGGCAATCAACCGACGAAATACTTTGTTTATCAGAAGCAGAAAGTGTCAAGAAGCTATTTAACCTTCTGTGCTTTAAATTAATGTTACTGCAACAAACGTCGCTAGCAGTTAACATTGTTAGAGTTAGCTAGAATGGCTTCACAGAAAACTGGTTTAATATTGTTACTTTGTGGTATAAGTGTTATCAGTGGTAGAAATGCGGGACAAGGTGAGTCTCACAGTTAAAATCAAAATGAATCGATCGAAAGTTGCCTCGATTGTTACTAGCAATATTAAAAAGTAGTTAGTTATACCCATCAATCATTGACTGAATTCAATAACAGTCTGATATAAAGTCACTCAGTCTCAAGTAAAAGCCGAGATTAAGAAAATCAATATTAACAAACGAATTCAGTCTAGTTTCACAATGTAAGAAAAGGAAAATAGTCTACAGAAAATCACCCAGCACTTATCTAATTTTGTTGCAAAATGTCAAGCTTTTTATTCTGATAAAAAAAATTGCTCCAGATATAATAGGTGAGTAGTGACTTTTTAAAACCAATGCTTTGTAGCAGATTCTTCAAAATTGACATATAGCATCATAAATTTGGGCAACCGACCTAGAGTAAACAGAGCCATAAAGTACTTGTAATAATGGACTACTTACTACTAAGTTTGGCTAATTGACCACATACATATTATTAAGCTTCAACAACAACAATATTTTGAACTAATTGAAGAAGTAGATAGTTATTTCAAAAATTCCATTACAATAAAACACCAAGTTTTAAATACTATACAGGTGGTTCAAAATTGGCGTCATTCCTCTTAAGAGGTAATAGGGGCTCACTTATAGAGTACGAGGAAAATATGGAAAATTATTTTTCAATAATTTCTTGAACATATTAACAGCTGAAAATCGAATTTCCACTTTGTTATAAAGCATTATTTTGAAAATTGTTCCATGTTTAATTGCTAGCACATTGGAATCACAGCACAACAACTGACACTTTCCCAGGCACCAAATAAATACGGGATACATTCCTACATACAAAATCGCTCAAAATATATATTTTCTGCTTGAAATTTGAAAAAAAAATTCTGCTTTCAAAACTTTGTTACCGTCTTTCTGATACAGTTTTTGCAAATTTTTCAGTTTTTAATAACAATTATTTTTTTTACTATTTTTCTGTACTCCTAAAACACCGACAGACAACACCTCCAGGGAATGGCGCCAATTTGAAATCAGCCTGTATAAATATAATATATTTTAAATTTATGTATAATGCCTAGAAAATCATTAATTAAGTTCCAAATAGTTGAATGCAACAAAATCTTTCAATTTTTATTCTTATAATTTTTTTTTAGTTGTCAGAACACCTGACGGTTATCTTGTTAGTAAGACGCCAGCTACCTGGAAAGAAGCTTTTGTATTTTGTGCACAGAATGGAATGGATTTGGTTTCAATCACTTCTGCAGATGAATTTGCAGCTGTAATTGAAGCGCTATTGAGTTCAAAAATCAGTAAGTTACAGAACATTAAGAACATACTAACCAACTTTTTTACGAAAAGTATTGATTTGAGAGTACAGCAAGATGTTCTGTTTCTAAGTTGCATTTATATTCGCTACAGGTGTTGATTTGTCATTTTGGAGTGTTTACTAACCACTGAACTTAAACAAACTGAACAGAAGAATTTTTTAAGCTCGGCTATGAAGTGTTATGAATCGACTAACACTCGAGTATATTAAAAAATAGAATAGAATTTGGGGGAAATTGGTGCTTGAAAATTTAGAAAAACTTTGCCGTGGCTTCTCAAAACCTTTAAATTGGTAAACATGAAAACTTCAATCGACGAGAGTCAGCTTTGTAAAATGTACATGGTTAAGTAAAGGTGAAAGATGTTCGGTTTATACTCGCTGTATAATCATTATAAAGCACATGAAATGTAAACTCCCACCCGCGATTTATGCTCTAAATCTTTACTTTTTTTTTAATTCAATATTTTTTTATTCTAATGTTTATTATAAATAAAATTTTGTAAATTATTAATAAGTGTTACTTTACTTGCGGCCCGCCCAAACATTTTTAAACTTAAATTGGCCCGTTGATTAAAAGGTTGCTCACGCCTGTTCTAACTAAATTCCCAGGAAATTGAAAATCTATTTCAAATTTGAACTGTCTTACACCTGTAAAGATTATCATTCTGTAATACCCTATTCTGGAATGTGTTTCTCACTAACTCACCATACATATAAGTTATTTACATTAGCTCTTCAAAAGTTGTATTTGAGACTTGAAAGTACTTATTTTAGATCAGCGTGGTTTTTGGACTTCTGGGACTCGCTTCGGGAACGGTGGGAATGCTTTCGTATGGTTCTCTACAGGAAAACCAGTCGTATTCTCAGCGTTTGCAAACGGACAACCAGACAATTATAACAATAATGAAGATTGTATTGAAGTTCTGTCATACTCGAAACCAGGAACCTGGGAATGGAATGACTATCCTTGTACAGAGCGACGTGGATTCATTTGCCAAGAACGTATTTGTTAGAATTGTTATTGTTTCTAAGCTTTAAGATACAACTTGTTGTTTTAGTGTCTGACTGGAGATATAAACGTAAATGCAAGAAGCTTTGCAAATAAAAATTATTCACATGCTGAGGATTAATATGTTATTACCCATATCATATTTTCTTCTAACTATCAATAAAGTGATTCATTGAAGTAACCTCTATAATTCTAATGACCAATATCTACAACATAAATCAGAATAGCAATCAACAATTGGTATGACTGAGTAATTATTTTTTACTAGTCACTGGTCTACACTAAATTTGCCGATAAACAGCCGACAACGTGGCAAATAATAAGAATTGTATATAATGTTTTAAATATAGTGAAATCTCTTCCAAATGGAATGACAGAGATGAATGGAAATTGTTGAACATTGTTGAACACATTACCAATCATTTCATTAAATACAGGGTGTCGCAATAAGGATGGTAAGCGGCTGTATCTTGGAAAATATGTGTGGTAAAGTGATTGGAAACAAAATTCGATAAGAAACTTGCAGAAACCTGATGAACTTTTTTCCTAAGTTGTCAAATAAAGGGTGAGGATAGAGTCAAACCGCTTAATTCAAAGACACCAGTAACTCAGAAACGGCTTGACCGATTTCAAAGTTTTTGCTATAAATTGAAAGGGCAATAAAAACTTGACTATATGTGATATAAAAACAATCTTAATCATTTTCGAAAAATTCGCTGTTCGAAAAAATAGATTTGTTTCAATTTTTCAGAAAAATAGCAAATGCTACCATCAAGTAATTTTACACGCATTTGAAAGCACAGGAAATAATGAACCAAACGGCAAAAACCGGATCTCAAAATAATTTCTGGAACCGATTTAATACTTGAAAATAATAAGGGTTGCCTAATTCAAATAATTAAAGTAGGCTTTGGAAGAAAAAATAGAACAAATGATATTTTACGTTATTTGACATTTTGTATTATTATTTGTCAGTAAGTTACACTCTAAAATTAATTTTTTCATTTCTAAAATTTACGATATGTTTAAAATTTATTTTAAATCTTCTGAAAATGTATGTTTGACTGAACGAGATTTGTTGAGAGACGAACAAAACGGTTTCGTGAAATTGGTAGTGTCCACGCCGTACGTGGTCCTTCACGAAGAAAAAGGGCATGGACTGAGGAAAATACGTTATTAATGTTTTAGCGTATGCACAAGTCAATCCGCAGTTAAATACAAGACAAATTTCTTTACACCTTGGAGTAACAAAAGACACCATTCATCGCACCTTAGGTGACAATAACTTTCATCCATATCACGTTTCTTTGCATCAAGTACTTTCCGAGATGGATTATGATGCACGATTAAATTTTTGTAACTGGTCAAGGCAAATGTACACAGAAAATAATCAGTTTTTATCGCGCATTTTGTAGACTGATGAAGCCACTTTTTGCAATACTGGATCAGTGAACTTACATAACTCACTGGTTGAGACAAGTTGATGGCCAAAATAGGTGGAAAGTGAATGTCTGGTGTGGCATTGTTTAAAGCAAAATAATAGGTCCTTTTGTTTACGAGTGTCTTAATGGAGATAATTATTTACATTTTTTAATAAATGAACTTAATGGACTTTTAGAAAATGTCTCACTGGAGACAAGGAGAACCATGTGCTTTCAGCAAGATAGATGTCCTGCTCATTATTCAAGAAATGTGCACGACCATTTAGATGGAACTTTTCCCAGCCGCTGGATAGGAAGAGGTAGTCTATTCCCATGGCCAGCAAGATCTCCAGATCAAACTGTGTTGGATTTTTACCTTTGGTGAAGATTAAAAGATATAGTTTACAAAACTGTTCCCACAACTCGGGCAAATATGATAGATCGTATCACAGATGCCATTCATAGCATTCCACAAGCCGAAATTGAATGTGCTGTATTTGGCACTAACCGCAGGATAGATATGTGTGTGACCAATGACAGAAAACATTTTAAACATTTACTATCTTAATGTTTATTTTGGAACTACAGCATAGCGTTATACCTAGGTAAACTTATTAATTTTTTTTCTTGCTTTTAACATGAGTACCTTCAGTTGTTTTGTTGAAAAATAAATTCTAGAAATAAGTAATTTCGAAATGCGATTTTTGTGGTTTGTTTCATTTTTGCCGCTATTTCCAAACTTACTAGATGTTTCACTTATAGGGACAATTTCTACATAGTTTAATTATTTGAATTAGGCAACTTTTATTATCTTCAAGTATCAAATCGGTTCCAGAAATTATTTTGAGATGCGGTTTTTGCAGTTTGGTTCAGTTTTTCCTGTACTTTCGAATGCGTGCAAAATAACCTGATGGTGGCATTGGAAATATTTGTGAAAAATTAAAACAAACATTTTTTTTTCAACAGTGGATTTTTCGAAAATGATTAAGATTGTTTTTATATCACATATTGTAGAGTTTTTATTGCTCTTTCAATTGATAGTAAAAACTTTGAAATCGGTCAAGCCGTTTCGGAGTTATAGGTTTTTTGAATTAAGCGGCTTGACTCTCCCCCCACCCTTTATTTGACAAGTTAGGTAAAAAGTTCATGAGGAAAGTAACACGGTTTTTTATGGTTTTTTGACTAAAATTACTAGATGTTTCACTTATCGGGAGAATTTCTTTATAAAATCGACTTTTTAAAATACCGTTGACAATTACGCCATCTAGTGGTCATCTGAGAAATTTGAAAATAATTTCCAGCAAATTATTTTCTTTGCCATCAATTTTTTTTTGATCACTCTACAACCCGTAYTTTCCAGGATACAGCCGCTTACCATCCTTATTGCGACACCCTGTATATAAAATTTACTATTTGTTATTTCATATTCYCATAGTTTAAATATTTTTCCTATTAAGTTTAAACTAAATATATTGGATGATTAATGAATTGACAAGTATACAAGTTGAAACGTCAAAATATCCTCTAAAAAGTGAAAAGTATTACATTGAATTGCTAATAACTTATCATGAATGTATTTTTCAAGAAACTTCGAAAATAGTTATATTTGCTGTTTATATAAATTATGTTTGACAGTTTGGAAATTTTTTAATTGAATCGACATATTTTCAAATATTTGCCATAATGTTTGTACAGTGGAACGATGTAGAGTTTAACTGATTCTAAACTAGTTTAGACACATTGTCAACAACACATTTTGAAAACAACAACACAAAAATGAACTGCTTCTATACAGATTAAAAAATGGAGTGTATTTTTAGCTAATTCTCATAATCATCAGACATGTATTACCATCAGTATTTTCAGTTATCAATAATTTGAAATCAACTGGTTCATTACTTCAACAATTTATCATGCATGAGAGACTGGAAATCCAGAAAATGCTGAAATAGTCTTTATATAATTTGACGCTAATTGACTGTATAATGATTATTTTATCTGCTTGCTTTAATTTTGTGCCAACTTTTCTGACCTTTAGGCATGAAATTCTCATATATTTACGAGCTGCAAGCTGAATTATTGCCAGTTTAGCAACAATAATGTCAATTAAAATATTGTCTGCTTTACTTTTCTTTATCTGTGCTAGCCACATTATCATTGAAACGTTTGAAAACGTTTTAAAACAACAAACCACAAATATGAACTGCTTCTAAACGAAATTTGGAATATTTTTTTTATTATTATTTTTCTTCAATTAACCGGTAACGTTTCATTAAATACCAAAGAAATTAGTATTTGTGTTATCCATTATTCAAAATTCTTCTGCTGTTGCTCTGTGTCCATACCCATTAAGGAACAGAATGTATTTTCAGCTAATTCTCATAATCATCAGGCCTTTCTTAGCATAGATATCTTCATTCAGTTATCAACAATTTGAAATCTACCGTTCCATTAGTTCAACGAATTCTCATCCATGAGAGACTAGAAATTAACAAAATGCTTATATCATCTCCATATAATTTGATGCTAATTGACTTTATTATGATCATTTTATCGGCTTGCTTTAATTTTTTATCAACTTTTCTGACCTCTAGGCATGAAATTCTTATATATTTACCAGCTGCAAGCTGAGTTATTTCCAGTTTGCCAGCAATAATGCCAATTAAAATATTGTCTGCTTTACTTTTCCTTATCTGTGCCATTGAATGTATCATTGGCAGAGCTACACTGCCAGGTAAGTATAATTGTTGTAGGCAGTTATACTTATTAAAATTGGCGATTATTTTATTTAATGCTCAAAAATTACTTTTCTGTTCGAGTATTAACTGAATTCCTTTAGTAGCAGTTAGTAGGTGCAATGAGCTTTCAAAAATTGGTATACTGATTTTATGAATCAGTCTAAATTTCATGCTTCACTATTTATGGCTTTGTATTGTATTAAGTAATAAGACTTAATTCCCAAAGTGGGATAAAATATGTAGGAATTTGTCATGTTATTTCAAGGTATCACGAATGAAATCGGGACAATTTCAAGTTAATAATTTATTTTTTGCGATGACTACCAGAAATAGTTCATTCGATCTCTTATTAATTAGTTTTTTATCCAGTTTTTTCTTCTAGTGGAGCAGTCAAATGTCAACTATGTTGTAAGTACTCTAGCGGTTTCATGGAAAGACGCATTCGTGTTATGTGAACAGAGTGGAATGGAGTTGGTCTCGATAACATCCGCAAAAGAACAGAATGCAGTAGCGGAAGCATTGTCTTCCTATCCTCCTCAACGTAAGTTACATCCCAAATATTTCGCACAATAACCTGAGTATAAGAGTTCTTATGAGCAACTTATATATAACTGAACTGCTGTTTTTATGAGAGAGAATGCAATAATGTTTGTTCAAAATATTGAACACCGAGATATCGAGATACAAAAAAAAATACAAAATATCGAGATATTCGATAAACTTTGCATATTAACTTATTTTAAGCTGAACTCATTATTTAATTTTCCTTGAACGGTTCATGAAATGTCCGAGATTTACACTTACCAAGTCGTATTAGTAGCGTAAAAATATAATTTTAATGAAAGCGCAATAACAGTGTGATGTTTCTTAAAACTGCTCATTGTGACCACCCCACTTTCTGGAACGCCTAATTTTATACTATAATAATACTTAATAATAAATAATAATTTTCATATTGTTTTTTACATCATCAAAGGCTGCGTGCAAAATTTCGATTAGTTGGTTCCCACTATTAGACTTTCCTATTGAATAAATTTTCAACCGTTGCAATATCTATTCAGAAAAATCAGTCTTTTCTTGCCAAGTTGCTAATTATTAAATTACCAAGTGTACTGAATTTCAAAATAAACTTCACTCTGCAACAACTACTCATACACGGATATATGCTAAACCGTAGATGATTTATGAAAAGCGAGACATCTACCCGTTCTAGGGGGTTGAAACAAGGAGTCGAAAAATATTAATTTAAAATGTCCCCTTTACAAATAAAATTGACAGGTTTTTCCGATTTTTCATATTTTCAACTGCAAGAAAGATATTAAAGGTAGGAAGTTTTCAAATTGACACCCGGTATATGAAGACCTTCGGTTTTGAGATTTTTTTTTCCGGTGAGGTTTGGGAAATGCTCTTTTATGCACTTCCAGAGCTGGTGGTCTGTCGCTCTGGGTTGTGTGGGACTCCAGCTAACCGTTTACCCACTAAAACCCGTTCCTCACCACCGAGGTGATGCACCGCGGTCATTTCTGCCCTATTGTGCCCTCGTGTTTTACTCCCTCATTATCCCTGTGTATTCAATGAATTCCAGAAGAATCTTGGGGGGGGGAGTACAACGCATGACCTGGTCTGGTAGTCATCCCTGGCTGCAGCTCGTCGATTTTCCCAAGCAGGTGCTTCTTTATGAGTTCTCCCTGCTGAGGAGAAAAGTTCTTCTCGGGATATCCGACCACCGATATGGCAATCTTAATCCCGGAAACCGCAACCTTGCACGACTCGTGTGTGGTTCCTTCCTATACGGAAGTTTCCACATAGAGCCGCCCAGGTGCTGGCTTGTTGGGTGTGCTTCCATCCCGGCCGGTGTCGCCTTTGCGTCCCGGTCATGGCAGCTTTTTTGTGGTGTGCTGGTTCCCCTGAGGGTCTACCTAGCACTTAGGTCTTTTGGTGGTTTTTCCGCCTGGCGACCCCCTAGAGTTTTTTACCACCCTTCGGTACTTTACCAGCTGCGGAGCCCCACGGTTCTTCTGAGGAGGTCCCGCCGGTATTTTGTGGTGTTGTGGTGTATGATTGTGGTGGTGCTTTTCTCCCCATCATTCCTACGAGTAGCTAGGGAAGGGTTAGATCCATCCAGACAGAGCGCCGCATGTGTGGGTAAGGCTGATACAATGAGGTGCGCCTGTTGCCTCAAGGTTAGTCTCTTTTGGCTGGGCTTCCCCCCAGCCTTGCATCTCTTGGCGCGCACTATACCGTGAGAATTGGGAGGTGTTATAGTGACCTCGTCACGCGATCCGGGTAGTAAAACCAAGATCCCCGCTCCCCCTACAGTACCTATCCCGAGGCCGTAGCCACGAGAGTCGTTGCACTGCAGGCGGTTTGCTAAGTTACATAAAGTTATTAATAAGTTAATACCCTTACATAAAAGTTATATACTTACATAGTAAACTTGGATAATTTATACATTACAAATAACAAGGTTTTTGTCTGCAGATGGTTTTTCAAAAGGATATTGGACTTCTGGTACACGCTTCAATGGGAATTCGTTTGTATGGTTCACCAGTGGCAAACCGCTAGTGTACAATCAATTTGCAGACAATCAACCGGACAATGCGGGAAATAATGAGAATTGTATGGAAATTTTTACGTTGTGTGAAAACTCTTATAAATGGAATGACAGAGACTGTGGTGAAAAAGCTGGTTACATCTGCCAAGAGCGCAGTGTTTGATACTTTTTACATACCTAAAACAGGGATATTGTTTGTATATTTTTAATTTTTACCAGTTTACCGTAAAATTTTAAATATTTATAATGCTATCCTCGCGTTAACTAAATAGAATATTTATTTATAAAATACAAAATAAATATAGAACATACTCACTCACTGCATGGGTTTTAAATCACATGATTAAGAATAGCATTGATTTAAAAGGCATCAAACATGTATTTTTGTAATTCGTTACAAATACATTGACAATTGGAAATATTGAAACCGGATTAATATACAGGGTGATTCACGGTCGATGGCGTATTAGACGTTTGAGGAGAACGCGATGCCCTATCTATCTGCAAATTTGTACAACGAAGTCATCGGATATGCTCTATCGCCCTAAAATATTTTCAGCAATGCGAGGTTGCCGCTTATACCGAAAAGTACATAGAACTTTGATATTTTAAATGAGACACCCTGTATATGTATTGTTGCACGGTTAGATTGGCATTATAGATTTGATTCTTTTTGCATAACGATTTATACATCTATCTAAAGCTGTTTCCGAAGTATTAAATAAAATTTATTATTTTTAATCAAAACGTAGCCCCAAGGAATCCTGTATTACAATTTCGATTTCGATCCCTGGAAATTTAAAATTTAAGTACGTTAAACGCATAGGGTTAAGAAAACCCTATGCTTGAGCCCGGTGTACATCAAGTTGTTCCAAAGTATACAGGATGTCTTGAAAATACTTACCTTTCGGCTAAAGATAAAAACTGCTACAATTACATTTTTTCAAATAGAACACCCTGTATATTAGTTCAAATCCGGGAAGACCGTTAGATTCGCTGTGAAACGATATATCTGTTTCTATTCCTAAAGCGTCAAATTTCCGAAATAAATGGACATTTTTGCAAAAATTCGATTATGTCGACGTATTTGTCAAAATAGCCATGAAATGTGATAATAGTTGAAGATTTTGCAATTCTTCAAACTAGTTGTCAGCTCATGGATAGAGCTTCTGTACGCTTTTTATACAAAATTGAGTGAAACAATTATTCAAACGAAGTTTTAATAAACCTATTTATTCTTGACGGACAATGTGACCAAATTRTTGCAAGGACATGCAGAAAATTCAACRAAATATTTYCTAATTTAAARYAAATGAATGCAAAGAAGTTTGCACGAATATAAAACAATTTACATAATTATTTACGATATAAAACTGGATTGAAAAATGTAAGCAAACACATAACTGAGACTCAAAAAAAGGTGCCTAATAAATACTTTAAAATTATTTACAATAAATTTTCGAAGAGWCGGCCATTGCTTTCCAAGTACTTCAAAATTTGAACATTTACAGAGTGGTTTGTGGCTAATGGTAACTCATCAACATCAAATTCTCCAATGCAGTGGATTCCAATTCCCAACGCAATTCCCCTATGTTGTTGACCGGCGTCTTGAAAACATTGTCTTTTAATTTACCCCATAAGAAAAAGTCCGGCGGCGTAAGATCGGGAGATCTTGCAGGCGGCGTCTAAACGAGCAGTCATCAAATATTTCGAAGAGCTCCCTGGTTACCTCCTGAATGCTATGAGCCGATGCTCCATCCAGTTGAAACCAACATGTGCGGTACTCTTCTAATTTCAGATTTTCTAAAAAATCGCTTACCACTGTCCTTAGAATTTGGAGGTACTTTTATGAATTTAACGATTCTTCATAAAGGTAAACTTTATTTGATTATCCTTTATGGGGAAAAAATATTGATGCTGAATCTTTCTTGAAGTGATATCTGATAAACCACGTGTGGATTATGATCCGTCCAGAAATGTTTTTTCGTTTGTTGAAAATGGCCTCCCTGAAAAATTTGGCTGCATCTGTCGAATGGAGCTTTTGGACAAATTCGATGTTGACTTGAAACTAAAACGGCAGCATTTGGCGAWAAGAAAKTTCTKWTTCATSAGGASAATGCACGGGTGCACACATGTGTAGTCGCCATGGCAAAAACTCATGAATTAGGGTACGCACTGCTATCCCACCCAGCATATTCTCCAGATTTATCCCCCTGTGACWATTTCMTGTTTCCAAACCTGAATWAATGGCTGAGTGGTGAGAGATTTCTGTCCAATGAAGAGGTCATCATTAAAACAAACACATATYTAGAGGGCYTCGAGAAATTTTATTATTTGGAAGGGATAAGAAAATTGGAAAAACGCTGGACTAAATGTATCAAGCTAAGGAGATTACGTTGAGAAATAAAACSTTGTTTGGCGGAAAAAARCATTAACTCAAAAAGTCACAAACGACTCTCGTATATTGGATGACTCAGTTGTTTTTTTCTTTTAATGAATTGACGAGYTCAAAAGCAAARCTGACCTAACAAGTGTTAACTATTACATTGAAACTACYACTTWCTYAACAKYARTGATMAATTAWAWTAGCTGTTTATATAAATTCTCTTCTACGTGTTGGTGCTTTTTTACAATTTTTTTCGATATTTCTTTACACATTTGGTATAATTTKTGCAAAGCAGAACGATGTAGAGTTAGCTTTKAACCCATTSTACTAACTTMACTRGTYSAGMYACAYTAYCATCARWACGATTTGAAAACAGCTACAAAAWTGCTTCTATATCAAATKTGGAATAACTTTTTACGGTATTATTTCCTTTTCAGTTGACTGGTAACATTTCATTACATTAAKGAMCMSATATTAWATTATATTTCTGCTCCATAGTAGGCGAAATAAGCTTTCAAAAATTAGCTCTCTGATTATTTTGAGAATCAGTCTCAATTCCGTGTGCCACTAAATATGTCATTGTATTGTTTTAAGATTTAATTTTCAAAGTGGATTAAATTATCAGTCAGTTCGTACCTACGTTAAAATAATATCTAGAAACGTGTCATGTTATTTCAAAGTATCGCAATTTGAATCAACACAATTTCAAGTTAATTTATTGTTTATAACGACTACTTCAAATGTAAATTTTTTTGATTAATTAGTTTTTTGGACAATTTATTCTTCTAGTGGGGCAGTCAAACTTCAAGTATGTTATAAGTACTGTAGCGGTTCCATGGAAAGATGCATTCGTATTATGTAAACAGAGTGGAATGGAGTTGGTTTCGATAACATCTGCAGAAGAACAGAATGCAGTAGCCGATGCTTTGTCTGCTTATCCTACTAAACGTGAGTAACATCCCAAATATTGCTCATAATAAGTTGCATAAATGAGCATTCATGTATAACTAAATTATATATAATTAATTAGGTAATTTACCGAAATATTCGAGATACTTTTCACATTAATTCTATGACTTATTTTATGCAACTATTATAATTTCACTTTTCTTAACCGATTATTTAACAGTTATCTAGTCACTGACTTATTTATTATCAGCCGTTATTGCAAACGACCCTCGTTCTAATGATCTATGATTAATTTACATGTTTCTATCTGCAGAGGGTTTTTCAAATGGATATTGGACTTCTGGAACACGCTTCAATGGCAATTCGTTTGTATGGTTCACCAGTGGCAAGCCGTTAGTGTACACTAGATTTGCAGACAAACAACCGGACAATGCGGGAAATAATGAGAATTGTATAGAATTTTTTATGTATTGTGAAAATTCTTATAAATGGAATGACAGAGACTGTAGTCAAAAAGCTGGTTACATCTGCCAAGAGCGCAGTGATTGATAATTTTTTACATAAACAAGCCTGAAATATTTTTGTGATTATTTGTATTTTTTACCACTCTCTAGTAACATTTCAAATATGTATAGTGTTTTGTTGGCATCAAGTCAATAGACTATTTATTTATCAAACAATTACAATTACAATCTCAAATAAATATTGAACTTACTCATTTCTGAATGAGTTTTACATCACATGAACAAGAATAGCAGTTGTTTGCAAATAAATCGGCAAACGAAAATGTTGGACAAATATTAATATAAAGTAACAAAAATTTTTTTTATGTAACCAATCGACTTATTTAAGTGATATGATGATTATTTAACTACTATCTGCATTGTGTTCAGGCGCATTAAGGAACATCGTGTGTTTAGACATAATCATGGTAATGTGGTGGTTATTACTATAAATATTTTCAGTTATCAAAAATTGGAAATCAACCATTTTATTTCATCAATTAATTAGGATTAATTTTTCAGTAGGCACGAAACGGTTTCATCACATCATCATATAATTTGTCATTAATTGACACGTTGAAGAAGATTATTTAAATTGATTGGCTGATTACTTTATTTGATCAAGAGCCTGCTGACCTTTAGACATGGATATTTGTAGGAACTGGAAGCATATTTATTTCTACTTTATGAACAATGTCTTTAATCAGTTTCTGCTTTGCTGTTCTTTATTTCTCTATCGGTAGTAGAGCCTACAATGGCTGATAACTACAAGTACATTGGCAGGTGAGGATACAATTTAAAATCATCCAGTGGAAGGAAGAAAATTAGAAAATAGATCCAAAGTATCAAAGGATTATATTAAGTTTGTAATTTGTACCCAAATATTGAGCACCGTATTGAAATAATAATCCATTAAATTTGTGATTATTTCCCAGATAATGCTCGAAGTTGCTCTTCTTTCCCATCTATCTAGTATTATAAATAAATAAGCCCTACCTATACCAGTGTAATGCAATTACTAATCTATAAATAAGCAATTATTAGCAATTGTTTATGGAACAAAATATTTCAGACCCTATCTTTTCGGACAAAAATTCAGAATTGTTACCGATCATTAACCATGACAATGGCTGTTCTCAATTTCTCAATAAAAGAACCAAATGCGCAAGGATGTTGATGATGGCAGAAGTAGTGATAATAAATAATAATTTCGTTTATTAAAAATAATAGTTTTTAACATTGGCAAGCTGAAAATAATATATTCATAAAACAAATGATAGGTCAGAGGTATGTACTTGTATGAATAAAATAACTGATATTAAAACAGAAAAGATAAAATAAAATAAACGTTTTACATGCAGATATAAAACCTTATTTTCAGTTAAAATTTAACTGGTATTTAAGATTAAAAAAAATTCAGATGATATGCAGCTAGTAAGTTCTCTAAAACTACCATACGTGACCGAAACCGGTAGTACAGAATATGCAGTTTTGTGATGTGGTTGGGACAGGGTTGAGCTCAGATTTACTTTAATATTATCTGTTAATAATTTTTGAATGTGCCAATAAGTTCAATTTCTTCGTTCCATGTATCATTTGAAATTATATAATGTGGACTTAAAGCATAATATTTGCTTGCAAATATCGCACTGGCAAATTTTCTGGTTCGTCTTTACCGTGAAATAACCCCATAAATAACTTGTCTCCCGTCGCTTACTTTCCTCCATAATGAAACCAATTTTAAAGCTTACCTATATTTTCTCAGATCTTACTGGATAATAGATTTAGTAATAAATGTTACGTGATCTCAACAAATGCAACAAAACCAAATTTGCGTTATAACTAGGCCCACACTATACGTGCCAAAATAACATTAAAAGTAATACCGGGTTTCGAGGTGTCGTATCGGTTCTGTGCTGGTGGTACGGCTCCGTACCGTTGCGTAAAAAACAGGTTAAATCAGCTTTCTGAAACTGCGGTTCCATGTTACGCGCCTGGAACGCGGTTTAGTAAGCGGTTACGTTAAATACCGACCATCGGTCCCTATACACTAAGCTTGCACTTTCAGTAGCCTAGGTACTTCAAGTTACGTTAAGTCAGTTAATGAGATCCATGTTACGTTAAGTCCATTAAATCAACTTAAGATTAGCTCGGTTATAAACATTGTATTTTTTTGGGAAATAAATCTTTTTAAAATAGACTTTTCCAATTAATCAATAAAACTATATGAAAGATTACTTATTTAATCAGGCACTGGCAATTCCCGGTAATATGTTTATATCACTATCATTTACTTTAATATTAATTGAGTATTTCAATCTTATTTGCTCTGCATGCTTTAATCTTAGATAGTTTTATTTTTCGCGACCTTGTGACCTTTGGGCCTGGATATATCTGTTAACTGCAAGCTCAATTAGTTTCA
>NW_026018165.1:5935714-5949447 GCF_020466585.1 Dendroctonus ponderosae
CAGAATCTTCCAGCAAGTATAGAAATCACTATATAAAATTTGTTATAAATTACTTATGATAATGAATTTACTAATATCTCAGTAGTTAATTGATACAATAAATGATTCAGTTTTAAATGACAAATTCAACGCAGACAGTAGTGATCAGTTTATAAATATGTTCTCCCTATAGAATAGAAGTGGTTTATTGCCAAAAAATGTCTAATGTTTTGAATTAGAATTAAAAATGTAAAATACTAATTTAATGTATTTCAGTAATGGGGTCTTCATTCTCCAACTATGTTGTAAGTACTGTACGAGTTACATGGACGGAAGCGTTTGTCTTATGCAAACAGAGTGGAATGGAGTTAGTCTCAATAAAAACCGCTGAAGAACATGATGCAATAGCACAGGCTTTGTCTCATTATTCTACGAAAAGTAAGTTACGTACAGAATAAGACCGATAATAAAATGACGTTCATTTACGTATTATTGGAAATAAAAATTGAAGGAATATGCATGTGCTATTCGGAAATTTGATATGGATTGATCATATACTGATTTCATTAACATGCTGTTTCTCTAGCAATTTTTTTGCAGCATTTTTCAAAGTTTGAAGATCACATTTGAATTGATTAAATTGTGGAATTATTCTCAATTTTGGTCCATAAAGGTAATATGAGTATTTCTGATAAAATACGATTTAATTAGTGATGGAAATAAATAGAATTAAATACATAGAAATACAGAATTACAGACAAAAATAACTTACTTCGATTAATTTTAAACATATTTAGAATTGTACAACACGATAGTAGTTTTCACTTTTGCGTAGACGAAAAAACAATATAAGACGCTTATTGGTATCAAAGATAGATGTAATACGAGGCACGATTTTTAGTGATTAAACACAATTCGATTTAAAAATTATAGCGGATAGAAATGTTTAGTGAAAATTTGGTATCAAAAGGAAATATTATGTAAGTATTAACTTGGAATTACAATAAAAAGTATATAGATTCTTACGGTTGGAAAAAAATGGATTAAACAAAAGTGTCTGTATTCGACATTCCTATTTAAATTGTTTATATTTTTCATCCCAATAAAATGAGCACACTTGTTTCAAATATCCATAACTATTCATAAAAACTAGTTTCAGCGTCGTTCCGATATGGAATCCGAATTGGGATTGCCACAACTACATTGAATTCGATTAAATAATCCGAATTATTATTTTGGTTATTACAGGCAAAATGTTAATGTTTTTATCAAAATTGTCACAGAATGGTATCAATAACATCCTTACAAATAGCTTTTGTATAGATGACGTCCCGGAAAATGTGGACATAGTTTCCAATTAATATACACGGTATCAAAATAACAGAACACAATTATATTAAAAAATGATACAGCCTCTTCCTAACAAGATATAATTTTCCAAAAGGAGCCAGTAAATATGGATTTTTATTAAATATAAATACTTTAAAGTACTTTTGTAATACTAAAATAATCTACTATGATTATTTTTGATTTTGTTTGTTCCAATTAGTTACTTTAAATAATAAACACATCCAAACAAGGGAAGACTGGTGGCTTAGACCCTCGTTCTCACGACTTATTTTCATTGGATTTTTATCTCTGAGGACACTTGAAGATTTTATTTTTTCTTCTGCTGTATAAACCAGAGAGGAAATGTTGTGCAAATTATTATGCAATCCTCAATCAGGGCCGAGCAAGAATATATCAGACAAAAGAAGACCATGTTGAACCAACTTATCAAGTTTTATATTAAACGGTTAAACTATCGATTTCCAAAAAGCTAAATCTAGTCACTCGCCTTCTTTAAAAAATTATTCGTTGCGATTTCTGAAAAATATTTTTGTTTTTAGTTTTAACTTCAGATTCAAATTCAAAATTATATCTTTTGTGTCTTTACCATAGACGGTTATTAAAATTTGAGTGTTATATGTGCAAAGCCTGCCGAACTCAAAAATCAAAATTAGTTTCAACGATACTATTTTAACGGGCATTAACTAATATTTGCAGCACTTTAACACTTATTTAATAAAAAGCAATTTGCGGCGACGTCTTTTAAGAGCGAGCTCATTTATTGGTATGAAAGGTCTGTTGAGAATTGTTTGTAGAAACTTCTCCTGTTGTTTTGACAGCCTGTATTTCGTCGTCACTTTACTGCTATTCTTCGTCTGTGTTCTTCATACAATTTCTTGATTCAGAGGGTGTTGCAAACGGATATTGGATTTCTGCTAGACGCTTCACTGGAAATTCCATTGTATGGTTTAATAGCGGCAAGCCACTGATCTACACCAACTTTGCAGACGGTCAACCGGACAATGCGGGAAATGACGAAGAATGTGTGGAATTCTTTATGCCGTTGGAGAAATCTTATAAATGGAATGATATAAATTGTGGTCATAAAGCTGGTTATATTTGTCAAGTACGAAATGAATGTGACTAAATGTAGGGACTAGGAAAGCACAACTTCAATCTTTGTATTCTAATTATGTGCAATCCATCAAATTCTCAAATATTACATGTGGCATTTACTTTTCATTATTTTTCGGCCTACCGCCTCGTCGTGCAAATATTCACATGCGTGCGTTAATAATATTCATATCCTACGGGTGTCACATGGTTTGTATGACTAAACTGTCCGTAACAAATCTGAAGGGACTAATAAAATACCAATAGCGGTCCTCGACTTTCGTAACACTAACGACTAGACTGAGTACTTCAATAACTGATCCAAAGTATCGAGTATTGAATCCAAAAGTAACTAGCCGGTATTCAAAAAGTACGAGTATTCAAAAGTAATCAAATCTCACACTCCTATTAGGTACTAATTTACAAATATATTTCCTCCGGCTTCTTCAGCCGCTAAGTATGTTGTAATCAAAGTACCGGTTACATGGAAAGAAGCTTTCGTCCTACAAACGGCATGGACTTGGTGCCAATAAATACGCTGAAGAACAAGATGTTGTAACCAAATCTTTGGGTTCCTCTACCACGCAAAGTTACCTACATAGTGTGTAAAATAATAATTTCAACAACTAAAACAATTCGTTCGATTGTTCCTATAACCTATCCTATAAACTATATCCTTAATTCTAATTTGTATTGTTTTGTAATTGTTAATATGCCGCTTTTCTTCGTCTGCGTTTTACATATAGTTTTCTGATTCAGGTGATGGTGGAATTGCATATTACTTTGGCTCCTTATCCCACGTTAGGTTAGTTACCTGCATAGTGTATAATCTAGTAATTTTAATAATAAAAACAATGCATTCGATTGTTTCCATCAACCGAATTTGTATTGTATTGTAATCGGTAATAGGCGGCTCTCTTCGTCTGAGTTATACATAAACTTTCTTGGTGAAGAGGGTGTTAATAAAGGATATTGGACTGCTGCCATGCACTTCGGTACAAATTCCTTTGTATGGTTTACTGGTGGCCAACCACTGGTCTTCACTAATTTTGCAGATAAACAACCAGACAATTTGGGAAACAAAGAAGATTGTGGTTCGAAAAATACTTATAAATGGAATGATATACCTTTGTAGTTATGAAGCTGGTTAAGTACGCAACCTACTTTGCTAAATATAGCTAAGTGCTATGAAGAACAATCTATTCATGTATATATGAAAGACACCAGTTTCTTCAAATATATACAGGGTGATTCAAAATTGGCGTAATTCCTTTTAAGAGGTAATAAGAACTCACTTGGAGAGTAGACGAGAAATAATGAGATTGTTTTTCCAACATTTCTAGAGATATTAACAGTTGAAAATCGAATGTCAACTTTGTTATTACGTATTATTTTAAATGGTCCCATCTTTGATTCGTAGCCTATTGGAATACTTAATCGTATGTAAAGAAAAACTACGGTCTTTCTTTCAAATTACAAAAAAGTTTTATATTAAAAAATTATGTTTGATGTTTTTGGTCATTAATGCATAGTTACAGGTAGAGAGCCTTTGTCAATAAGAACAATAATTTGTCAAACTGTGACTTACTTTGCAGCTCCTTTCACAGAATGTATACCAACATCGAATTTGCGATTAATTATGGGGAAATGCCACAATAACATAGCAGAAGCTGTAAGAACTTACGCCAAAAAAGGTCCAGAGACACTGGAATATTGACTCCAGGACGACAATAGATGTTCGGGTTCTAGACACATAGGAACAGGTATTGGAGATAAGTGCAGCAGAGTCTTCCAAGGGTACTCGAAAGCATTGCCCATCAACTAACAGTTTTCCATGCACCAAATAAATACTGAGAAAGGGCTAAAGTCCGACCACGTATGTAAGATACACAGGACACAAGGACACATTAAACCAATGGTTTACTGAGCACTGGTACAAACTGAGCAGAAGTTAATTAACCGAATACGAGAAGCTGCTCGGGAAGAGTGCACTATAAGGTGAATAGACCGGCATTAACTTATTTGGAGTTAAAGCCTCAAATGTATGTTTATTTGTATACATATCAATTCGAGATTATGAAGATAATAAAGAACAATATCTCCTTGTCGGTAGGTATTTACGTAATATTAATTCGGCAGATTACCTTAAGAAATATTGTTGCCGTCTTTCTAATATAGTTTTTTGCAAATTTCTCAGTTATTAATAACATTTTTTTACAATTTTTTCTGTACTCCTAAAACACCCCCAGACAACACCTCCAGAGAATGACGCCAATTTTGATCACCCTGTTTTTATTAACTTTGATCAGACATGCCATGTGATTTGGTTCTACGACCCGGTAAAAAAATTGATCCATCACAATCACATGTTGCCCAGAATTTAAGAAACTCCATTCAATTATGTTAAGGATTGTGTAATTGTTATTGGTCAAATCTTATAAATTCTCACATTGTACGGTTACGTCACTATCTTCGATTTAATTTTTAATGACAAGTTTAGTTCAAGCATGCTTTATTGAGACATACGTTCATTTTCAAATACTTTTTGACCTTTAGGCCCGTATATATCTGCTAATTCTAATCTCAAATAATTTCAGTTCACAATAATGCATTCGATTAATGCATTTCCTGCTTTATTATTATTCATTTCTAGCATCGAATCTATTGCTACACTTGCTACAATGCCAGGTGAGTACAATCACATTGATAGAAGCTGCTAAACGTGGTGTTAGATCCATATTTATATTAGATACTCTCTAGGTTTCAAAATGTAAAAAAACGTTAAAAATAAACAAACAAACAAAACATGAATTGTTCAAGAAGCCAAGACACTCTGTAGTTTATAAATAGCTTAACAAACAAAGAATGGTTTAATGATCTCGATATGTAAATATAGTGTATATTTTGCTGTCAATTAACATATATGGAGTATACAGGGTTATCGAGAACATACAATCAAGCATTTTTGTAGGATACAAATAATGTCCTTACTAACATCCTACACTAAAAAAATATTAGCATTACTTTCCAAATTAGTCGAACGTTCATCCTTTTCATTTTAAATTGCAAATTGAACTACTTTAAATATGGTAAGTAAAGATTTGCTCTCGCATAGACTAGGAGAAGTTGCTTAATGCCTTACCATTCCAAATACATTTTCTAAAAAATGTTAGGTACTAATTTACCAATATAATTTGACAGTGCGTCCTGCATACTCTAACTATGTTGTAAGCAAACAAGCTGTTACATGGAAAGAAGCTTTTGTGCTATGCAAACAAAACGGAATGGACTTAGTTTCGATAAAAAATGCTGAAGAACATGATGCTGTAGCTGAAGCTTTGGCTCCTTATCCCACGATAGGTTAGTTACCTGCATAATGTGTCAGCTAATAATTTCAATGACAGAAACATGTATTCAAATGCTCCCATAAACCGAATTTGTATTGTATTGTAATCGGTAATAGGCGGCTCTCATCGTCTGAGTCAATAAGCCTTGTTCTATGGTCTGAGTTATACATAAAATTTCTTGGTGCAGAAGGTGTTAATAAAGGATATTGGACAGCTGCCATGCGCTTCGGTACAAATTCCTTTGTATGGTTAACTGATGGCCAACCCATGGTCTACACTAACTTTGAAGATGGACAACCAGACAATTTTAAAGGAATGGAAGAGTGTGTGGAATATTTTAAGACGAAAAATAAATATAGATGGAATGATATACCTTGTGGTTATAAAGTTGGTTATATTTGTCAAATACGCAATGTTCTTTGCTAAATATAAGTGCTATGAATCGGCCATTTATACCTGTATATGTGCAGTACACCAGTTTTTCAAATATGTTTTGCTCACTAGCTGACTATTTTAAGAAAACAAGATTTAATGTTTTAAAAATATTTTTTGGCGTGAGCAATAATGCGGAGGTCTAATACGCCATCGACCGTGAATCGCCCTGTATACCTAGGTCTAAAAGTGAGCTATTATATACTGAGTGATTTTATATAATATAATGTTTTTTTGCTAACACGGATAATTGCCTAAATCGATTTAATTAGAGTTTGAATTTTCCATTTATTTTCTGGATTATCGCATTATTTTATAGCAATTCAGTTTTCGAACTGCCGCAATATAATTTATGGAGTTCTGTTTTCTTCATAATATGGGTCATAGTAATCTTCTATTTCATCTGGGTCAATGAAGGTTTCAGGGTCATTAAAATCAGCTTTGATATTCATTAGTCGGAAACTGATTATTAGGATCATGGAAATTCATTCCGTTACTTTCAACGTTTTGTTGATGTAATTCTGTAAAAGTTGGTTTTTTGAATTTAGATAAACCTGAGGAAGTATCCATTGGTTCGTCAAGTCTACCATGATTTTCTTGGGGCTGTTCCGGATATACAAAGCGATTTGGATTATTCATGAATGTGTTTCTGAATAGTTGGCTTTGTCTTGGTTGAAATAGTGGTGATCTGAATTGAAAGTTGGGGTTGAATGGCTTAGGGAAGTTGAAATTGTTGTTGTTTTGTTGTTTGAACGGGTTTGTAAGATTGGATATTTGGTTATGTGCAGTACACCCGTTTTTCAAATATATTGCATTTACTTTTTCATTATTATTTTGTTTGAGTTTGTCTAGTGTTGCGAGTAATTTCGGTGTGCTGCCTAACATTGAGCCAGAAAGCATGCAGTTTTGCTCACTAACTCACTATTTTAATAATACCAGAAGATTTAATGTTTTAAAAATATTTTTTTGCGTGAGCAATAATGCGAAGGTCTTATACGTCATCGACCGTGAATCACCCTGTATACCTAGGTCTAAAAGTGAGCTATTATATACTGAGTGATTTTATATAATATAATATTTTTTTGCTAACTTGGATAATTGCCTAAATAGATTTAATTAGAATTTGAATTTTCCATTTATTTTCTGGATTATCGCATTATTTTATAGCAAATCAGTTTTCAAACTGCCGCAATATAATTTATGGAGAAAATTTGATTTCTGTTGGAGATGGTGTCTAGTCTTTATTAGGGCTTCAGATAAAGTTTCTGGGGGGAGACAAATAAAACGATGCAAAGTTTCTACAAATTTTGCTCATTTGTTAATTAGACCCTGAAACTTCTCAGATTATATGTACGTTTACATCACCATTATCATTATTAAATGGCTCTTAAATCTTAGTTGATGTATTATTTATTGTGAGATAGGTTTATTTTAAAAGACCTTTTGACCTTTAGGCCGGTATATATTTGTTAATTCTAAGCTGGATTAGTTTCAGTTCACAATCATGTATTCGACTAAAGCATTTGATTCTTTATTATTATTAATTTCTAGCATCAAATATATTTCTGCACTTGCTACAATGCCAGGTGAGTAACAGCACACTTAAGAAGCTGCTAAAAGCGGCTAAAGTAGCTTTACTTTTTTTACTAAAATATGTATATTTGAATTTTATATTACCTTCTCGGTTTGAAAATGTAAGACAACGTCCAAAAATAAACAAAATGAACGAAACAAATTGTTCAAGATACTATGAAACTTTATAGTTTAAAAATAACTTTGGAAACAAAGGATGATTTATTGAACTCGAAATGTAGATATGGTGTTATCGTTATATATACGAAGCATATAAAATACTGAAATATACTATTTTTATGGGATCCGAATAATAAGATCCTTACTAATATCTCAGTAGTTAGGCACACTAAAAAATATTTGCATTACTTTCCAAATTCGTGGAACGTTCATTATTTTGCTTTTATATTGCAAATTGAACTAAGACAATTATGTTAACATCTTGTTCACAATGACAAGTTCATACTATAAATATGGTAGTAATATATTTGTTCTCCGCATAGAATACGATAAATCGCTTATTAATTGTAAAATGTAAAATTGTTAAATTGTACAAAAATGTTAGCAACTAATTTACTAATATATTTCGGCAGTGGCATTTTCAGACTCTAACTATGTTGTAACTACACTACCGGTTACATGGTCAGAAGCTTATGTGCTATGCCAACAAAACGGAATGAACTTAGTCTCGATAAAAAGCGCTGAAGAACAAGATGCTTTAGCTAAAGCTCTGTCTTTCTATGGCAGTCCAGGTTAGTTACCTATATAGTGTGTAAGACAATAATTTCAAAATAAAAACAATTCATTCGAATAATCCCATAAGCCGAATTTGTATTGTTTGATAATCGTTAATAGACTGCTTCCTTCCTCTGAGTTATACATAGAAATTCTTGGTGCAGGGGATTCTCATAATAGATATTGGACTGCTGGGAGGCGCTTCGGAAGAAATTCCTTTGTATGGTTCACTGATGGCGAACCACTGGTGTACAATAATTTTGCACATGGGGAACCAAACAATCTTAAAGGGGCGGAAGGATGTATCGAATTTGTGAACTATTCGAAAAAGACTAGTAAATGGAATGATATAGCTTGTAGTAAAAAAGCTGGTTATGTCTGTCAAGTACGCAATGTTCTTTGTCAAAAATAGGTACTACAGAATGAAAGCACAATTTATAGTAAATATGTGGAATATACCAGCTTTTCAATTATATTGTTTAATTATTTTTGTTTGTATACTGCTGCTGGTAATTTGGGTGTGCTGTCTAACATTGAGCAAGAAAGCATGCAGTCTAGCTCATTAGTTAACTATTTTAAGAATGCAAGATTTAATGCTTTAGAAATACCTTCCGCGGAAGATATATCATAAAATTATCGAATGGGTATAATAATTAGTAAATATTATCCAGTTTTTATAACATTCCAGCTGTGATTATTTACTGTCCGGTGGCAAATATTTCACATTGTTTTCGGCGGGTTTTGACGGCAAGAAAACGTGTTTTGTTTATCTTGGCTCCTTTCCAACTCCGATCTTAGCACAGGAAGTAATATAGCTTTAAATTCTAGACCTGACCTATCGCCAGTTTCCATTATCCATCTTGTGCAGAATAATACCCTACATGGGTGATTATGAAACACGTAAAAAGTCCATAAAACGACCGTATATAACCGGGAACTTGATAGACCAAATCTTTTACACTGGAAATTTTGAGAAAAACCTTCTATTATGATAAGATATATATTGTATATTAATAAGATTTTTAGTGGGTGATGTAGGTATTAACTAAAATTTTTCATTGTTAAATTAAATTATATATCATATTAGTTAAAATATATTTTTTTAAATTATATTTGCAATAAACTGGTTAATACATCACGACAATTACCGACTTTTATTTGTTGTGTGGTTTTTCCAGTTACGACGTTTTACAGTTTTAAGCCAGACAGTTGCGCTAAATAAGCATACTGCATGAAAACTGTTCTTAGTAGACATTAACATATTAGCAAAAACTCTCCAAGGGCCCAAAAACTAACAAACAAGTTATATTTTCCTAAATGATTATCAAAACTTCACATTCAAATTATTTGCTTATTTTGCAATGAATAAATACAGTTATTGATTGAACTTTGGCCACCCCGTTTTTCATCTAATTTGAAATTTAGAGAAAAATGTTAAATACAAAAGTTGTAGATATTAACGTCTAGTATATTTTAAGATAATACTAATTGATACAGGGTGTCTCAAATGCAAGTGGCAGACCGAACTTGCCTTTTTTTAATGGAATGCCGTACTTTTAATTCTATGCAGAAAAGAAAGGAAGTTTTCCGAAATGTTAACGGAGAGCGAAAAAACAGACCTTATTATTGTTTACAGGAAAATTGGCAACACTTAAACAACTTTTAAGATAGTGTGCAAGTAGATGACATAGGTTTTATTGTAAAAATTTCTCTTCCGCAAATAAAAAGTAATTTTTGTCGATGTAAAATAATCAATAAATGAGAAATAAGGTCAAAATCAAAAATAAGAAATCAATGTTTGAACTACATTTTCTTCCGGTTATCCAACGATTTTAACAGTGTAACATACTCTTCTAATCATTTGTATTTCTACGAAAAGCAACAAAGCAATAACTAATGTTTTGAATGGAACGCCCTTTAAAACGTTGTTAGTGTCAAGTAGCAACTTGACCCCCTTTCCCATTTAAGACTTTAAGGGTGACTACCCGTCCTAGGGGGTAGAAACAAGGAGGCTAAAAATATAAGGTAGAATAAGAAGTAATAATGTAATAATAAGGTAGAAAGTTTTCAAATTAACACCCCCTATATTTATTTCAAAGTTAACAAAAACTTTTGAAAAATTACTTTACAAGCCGTGGAAGCTGTTATTAGACCGGATGAGTAATAATAAATGTATTTAATTAAATGAAGTAACATTTGCCTTAAATTAAATTACAAATCTTAAAAGCAGTGTGCGTACTTAAGTAACTTTGTTGTACTTAAGCTATGTCCCAAATAATTTTACTAAAGAAACCCTATAAAAAATCCAACACTAAACGAAATGACGAAAACATAAAAAGGTACATTATATTAAACACAAGAAAGAAATTAAAATTTTAGATACCACAGGGTGAAACGACAAGTAATTTTATCTGAAATGTTTGCCATTGTTTCTTTTGGAGTGTTCAAGGAAAAAACAGCAAAAATTATGTAATGACTTATTTTTAAAACACCCACGTTTTGGAAATTTTAGTAAAGAAATTTAAGAAAGAGAAACTTTTATTCAAAATATCCCAGCAGAACGAATATCTATAATCAAGAGTTGTGACTGTTATTGTGATCTGCTATATAATCTGAATTTGAATACAATACGGGAACAAATAAAGAAAATCGGATACGCACTAAATACGAACTGTAAGTGCTTTAATTATTCCTTGTTTATTGCATTGAACAATGTGGAATAAGTTTGATAGTGTTTATAAAGTGGCTATCGGGTTGTTTTAAACTCGGTATTCGTGACATTATGGGTTTCGTGCAATCAAATTTATACTGTTATAATATTTTCGCACATTTTCGCAACTGACTTAAGCTACATATTTCAGAGTATTCTGTATGTGAAAAGAACGGGTGAAGAGAATTTAAGTAAGAATTGTTTTATTATAGAACAACTAACTTTTATATCAATACCTTAATGATCGAAATTATTAGGTATTTGATTAAACAAACATATAGCGGCTTATATAACAACTCTTCTCAAAAGCGGTAAAAGTTAAAAATTGCCTGATTAATTATTTGAATATTCAGAACATCTAAATGCCGAATCAGTATATTAAACATGATATAATTTTAGATTTTCCATATTTTATTAAAAATTGATTCTATTGGCATTGGAATTTTAGAACCCAATGTGTCATAAAAGTTTAAAAAGCTACATTTTATATTCCAGTGCTAGGATTTATACAAGGACGTTAATTTTGAAAGCAATCCACATTTTCCGTTTTATTTTATTTTATATGGTGTTTTATGTATATAGGGATAGAAAGTTTGATAAATAAATGTGGCGCTGATCCGCATATTAACGTTGGAAACCCCTTCAGTTGGGGACCATTATTTGGAATTATGTTCTTACTGCCTACTTTAATCCACACCGGCCTTAAGCGCCTGAAATTCATTCGGATTTCCTACGCAAATGATTTGCGAATTTGTTTTCTTTCCTCGCTAATTAAAGGGTTTGAAACAAGCGAAAAGTGTCTGAATTAATTAAAGCTTTCGGCTGTTCAGGTGAGAAATATTCGTTTTGTTGTTGAATGGGATTTTTCCGTCTGTGCAATAAAAAAACTTTTCGTATTTACTCGGAAACTTATTACATTTTTATAGACAAAGTTTACTTGCAGGAAACACAGCGCGTTTCTTAAAATGATGTAATTTTTATGTTTCTTTTTAAAGTAACTCGATTTTTTGGCAAAACTTTGTAGGTGAAGAAGTGTGTTCTGTATTAAGATTTGCAAAATGTAGCAAATAGTAATTGGAGATAATCGCATTTTAGTTTAGTACAATCGCAAATTTAATTCGCTTTCTTTCATTTGGTATGTTGTGAGTCTAACATCCGTATATGCAGCAGAAGTATTTACATTTTTGAGACTTTTTTACAATTAAAACCGCCACATGAATTGTAAATGAAAATGGAAATTTGGAAATATACCAATTTCTGTGGAGATTTTAATGATGTGCAAACAAATCTGCCTCAAATAATTACTGAAAAGTGTAAAAACGAGTTGCGCTACTAATATGTACCAACACAAGGAACAAAGTAACTTAGAAGTTTTTTACATACAAAGTCCATTTTAAATCGAATATTCAGCCCCGAAAGCGAATCATTCCATAGGCTCACATTTGCTTAATGTCCTGCTTTGTACTATTTTATAGTTAATATGTAAGTAGTTTATAATATAATTTGTAGCCATTATATTTTTTTCGGCCTTGGTGCTTGATTATTTGAATAAACAAAGAAATTAATTAATATTTTAACATTTAACACAGAGTAGTTATTTTGTAACATTTTATTTACCAAAAAACATGTTTTTGGTTGTTTCCGCGTCCACGAAACAGTGTGATGCTCTCGAAGGTATCGTCTCGAAGCATTGTATCGATGTTCAGCCAAAGATCAAAGGCAAATCCCGGACAAAAATCAATATGCTTCAACAGTTACCTCGCGCCTCGAGGAAGTTTCCGCTTACTGTTTTGCCCATTTAAATTAAGCACCTCACGAAACATAAAACCAATTACCTTCATCCTCCAGGCCGAATCGGTTGTAGTCGCCTATTTTAAAAACCCGAACGAAAATCCTTTTCCTCTGTCAAACATTAAAGGGCGTCGCGAATCTCGAATTTTGCGCTGTTTTTTGCCTCATTGGACAATTAAACTTTACCTTAATAAACGTTGGGACGATTTCGGGGGGAACGACAATAAAAGGGCCTGAGCCCTTCGGAAAGAATGGCGGCCCAATTAGCATTCTAAGAGCCTAATTTACCGAAATAAATTGAAAATATTTATGAAAGCTAGGGAAATCTTGCTTAACTTTTTGGTAATTATATAACCTTTGAATTTCTATTAACAAAAGTTCAAATTGAAACTTGCAAAACTTTAGGGAAATGGTGAACTGAGTAATTTGCGAGCTTCATCTGAATAACTTAAGCAGGAAGAGAAACTGGAAAGCCTGCTATTAAATAACATCCCGCGAAGAAAAATGCTACTTTTCGCAATCAAGAATCAAGTAAAAATCTTAGGATTTCTCATTTCCTCCCATTTTCACAACAAAAAACGATATAGATAAGTTCTATATGTTGAGGCGGATTCATTTTTTACAAATTTCTTTTTGGGTATTTCGCCTCAAAAATTTTTGTCTTTAAAAAAGACAGAATTTCCTCACGTCCTTTATTACAGATTGATAAATAGTGCTCCTATTTC
>NW_026018165.1:5949547-5956091 GCF_020466585.1 Dendroctonus ponderosae
ACGCTTCCGACAACTTCACACGATATGAAAACACGCATAAGAGACGCTTTTAAAACTGTAACTCCGCAAATGTTGTCCAGAGTTAGCAGTGGTTTTGAAATAAGAATTTACAGAAAAGTACCTGGAAATGGACGGTCAACATTTCGAACATTTGTTATAAATAATTTGCCATTGTTTTATGTTATTGTTGATATGTTATTTAACCTTTTAATTAAAAAAAACACCAAATGGTGCACAGAACCATTATTTGGAGTATTTTGTAAAAAGGCAAAAACTTAGTTATCAACATCCTAGTACCATTCGATAGGTAATTAAAAATTGCATTTCCCGGTAAGCTAAAAAATATGGAGTTGCATTTAAATTAATCAAGTTATAGCCACTTGAAGTTCTTATTTGATTAGTTTAAATTTGTGGACACCCTGTATAAAATGGTAAGTTTATTATCATTGGGATATAAAATATGATTTATTGTTACACTACACTACAAATTACTTTTACATACCTTAAATAATTCGCAAGTATTTGACACATGAAAACAATATTAGATTTTGATAAAATTCGAATTATTTAAGAAACCTTTATATTTAGACATTATAAATCTTATTAAAACAAACACTTATTTTGCTCAGAGAATCCAAAAATGAGAATCCAAAAATTATATAGGGTATTTCATTTAGAAAAACACAACTTTGATACTTTTAAGGCTTTTGGGACACTCTGTGCATTACAGAAATATTTTTAAAATGTGCACCCGATAAGCGTCTGCGGATTAATCAAGTAATACTTTGCAAAAAACAAACGGGCTGGCCGCAAACATCCGTGCGTATAGCGTGAATAACCCTGTATATACGAAGCATATAAAATACTGAAATATACTATTTTTATGGGATCCGACTAATAAGATCCTTACTAATATCTCAGTAGTTAGGCACACTAAAAAATATTTGCATTACTTTCCAAATCCGTCGAACGCTCATTATTTTGCTTTTATATTGCAAATTGAACTAAGACAATTATGTTAACATCTTGTTCACAATGACAAGTTCATACTATAAATATGGTAGGAAAATATTTGTTCTCCGCATAGAATACGATAAATCGCTTATTAATTGTAAAATGTAAAATTGTTAAATTGCACAAAAATGTTAGCAACTAATTACTAATATATTTCGGCAGTGGCATTTTCAGACTCTAACTATGTTGTAACTACAGTACCGGTTACATAGTCAGAAGCTTATGTGCTATGCCAACAAAACGGAATGAACGTAGTCTCGATAAAAAGCGCTGAAGAACAAGATGCTTTAGCTAAAGCTCTGTCTTTCTATGACAGTCCAGGTTAGTTACCTACATAGTGTGTAAGACAATAATTTCAAAATAAAAACAATTCATTCGAATAATCCCATAAGCCGAATTTGTATTGTTTGATAATTGTTAATAGACTGCTTCCTTCGTCTGAGTTATACATAGAAATTCTTGGTGCAGGGGATTCTCATAATAGATATTGAACTGCTGGGAAGTGCTCCGGAAGAAATTCCTTTGTATGGTTCACTGATGGCGAACCACTGGTGTACAGTAATTTTGCACATGGGGAACCAAACAATCTTAAAGGGGCGGAAGAATGTATCGAATTTGTGATCTATTCGAAAACGACTAGTAAATGGAATGATGTAGCTTGTGGTAGAAAAGCTGGTTATGTCTGTCAAGTACGGAATGTTCTTTGCCAAAAATAGGTACTACAGAATGAAAGCACAATTTATAGTAAATATGTGGAATAGACCAGCTTTTCAATTATATTGTTTAATTATTTTTGTTTGTATACTGCTGCTGGTAATTTGGGTGTGCTGTCTAACATTGAGCAAGAAAGCATGCAGTCTAGCTCATTAGTTAACTATTTTAAGAATGCAAGATTTAATGCTTTAGAAATACCTTCCGCGGAAGATATATCATAAAATTATCGAATGGGTATAATAATTAGTAAATATTATCCAGTTTTTATAACATTCCAGCTGTGATTATTTACTGTCCGGTGGCAAATATTTCACATTGTTTTCGGCGGGTTTTGACGGCAAGAAAACGTGTTTTGTTTATCTTGGCTCCTTTCCAACTCCGATCTTAGCACAGGAAGTAATATAGCTTTAAATTCTAGACCTGACCTATCGCCAGTTTCCATTATCCATCTTGTGCAGAATAATACCCTACATGGGTGATTATGAAACACGTAAAAAGTCCATAAAACGACCGTATATAACCGGGAACTTGATAGACCAAATCTTTTACACTGGAAATTTTGAGAAAAACCTTCTATTATGATAAGATATATATTGTATATTAATAAGATTTTTAGTGGGTGATGTAGGTATTAACTAAAATTTTTCATTGTTAAATTAAATTATATATCATATTAGTTAAAATATATTTTTTTAAATTATATTTGCAATAAACTGGTTAATACATCACGACAATTACCGACTTTTATTTGTTGTGTGGTTTTTCCAGTTACGACGTTTTACAGTTTTAAGCCAGACAGTTGCGCTAAATAAGCATACTGCATGAAAACTGTTCTTAGTAGACATTAACATATTAGCAAAAACTCTCCAAGGGCCCAAAAACTAACAAACAAGTTATATTTTCCTAAATGATTATCAAAACTTCACATTCAAATTATTTGCTTATTTTGCAATGAATAAATACAGTTATTGATTGAACTTTGGCCACCCCGTTTTTCATCTAATTTGAAATTTAGAGAAAAATGTTAAATACAAAAGTTGTAGATATTAACGTCTAGTATATTTTAAGATAATACTAATTGATACAGGGTGTCTCAAATGCAAGTGGCAGACCGAACTTGCCTTTTTTTAATGGAATGCCGTACTTTTAATTCTATGCAGAAAAGAAAGGAAGTTTTCCGAAATGTTAACGGAGAGCGAAAAAACAGACCTTATTATTGTTTACAGGAAAATTGGCAACACTTAAACAACTTTTAAGATAGTGTGCAAGTAGATGACATAGGTTTTATTGTAAAAATTTCTCTTCCGCAAATAAAAAGTAATTTTTGTCGATGTAAAATAATCAATAAATGAGAAATAAGGTCAAAATCAAAAATAAGAAATCAATGTTTGAACTACATTTTCTTCCGGTTATCCAACGATTTTAACAGTGTAACATACTCTTCTAATCATTTGTATTTCTACGAAAAGCAACAAAGCAATAACTAATGTTTTGAATGGAACGCCCTTTAAAACGTTGTTAGTGTCAAGTAGCAACTTGACCCCCTTTCCCATTTAAGACTTTAAGGGTGACTACCCGTCCTAGGGGGTAGAAACAAGGAGGCTAAAAATATAAGGTAGAATAAGAAGTAATAATGTAATAATAAGGTAGAAAGTTTTCAAATTAACACCCCCTATATTTATTTCAAAGTTAACAAAAACTTTTGAAAAATTACTTTACAAGCCGTGGAAGCTGTTATTAGACCGGATGAGTAATAATAAATGTATTTAATTAAATGAAGTAACATTTGCCTTAAATTAAATTACAAATCTTAAAAGCAGTGTGCGTACTTAAGTAACTTTGTTGTACTTAAGCTATGTCCCAAATAATTTTACTAAAGAAACCCTATAAAAAATCCAACACTAAACGAAATGACGAAAACATAAAAAGGTACATTATATTAAACACAAGAAAGAAATTAAAATTTTAGATACCACAGGGTGAAACGACAAGTAATTTTATCTGAAATGTTTGCCATTGTTTCTTTTGGAGTGTTCAAGGAAAAAACAGCAAAAATTATGTAATGACTTATTTTTAAAACACCCACGTTTTGGAAATTTTAGTAAAGAAATTTAAGAAAGAGAAACTTTTATTCAAAATATCCCAGCAGAACGAATATCTATAATCAAGAGTTGTGACTGTTATTGTGATCTGCTATATAATCTGAATTTGAATACAATACGGGAACAAATAAAGAAAATCGGATACGCACTAAATACGAACTGTAAGTGCTTTAATTATTCCTTGTTTATTGCATTGAACAATGTGGAATAAGTTTGATAGTGTTTATAAAGTGGCTATCGGGTTGTTTTAAACTCGGTATTCGTGACATTATGGGTTTCGTGCAATCAAATTTATACTGTTATAATATTTTCGCACATTTTCGCAACTGACTTAAGCTACATATTTCAGAGTATTCTGTATGTGAAAAGAACGGGTGAAGAGAATTTAAGTAAGAATTGTTTTATTATAGAACAACTAACTTTTATATCAATACCTTAATGATCGAAATTATTAGGTATTTGATTAAACAAACATATAGCGGCTTATATAACAACTCTTCTCAAAAGCGGTAAAAGTTAAAAATTGCCTGATTAATTATTTGAATATTCAGAACATCTAAATGCCGAATCAGTATATTAAACATGATATAATTTTAGATTTTCCATATTTTATTAAAAATTGATTCTATTGGCATTGGAATTTTAGAACCCAATGTGTCATAAAAGTTTAAAAAGCTACATTTTATATTCCAGTGCTAGGATTTATACAAGGACGTTAATTTTGAAAGCAATCCACATTTTCCGTTTTATTTTATTTTATATGGTGTTTTATGTATATAGGGATAGAAAGTTTGATAAATAAATGTGGCGCTGATCCGCATATTAACGTTGGAAACCCCTTCAGTTGGGGACCATTATTTGGAATTATGTTCTTACTGCCTACTTTAATCCACACCGGCCTTAAGCGCCTGAAATTCATTCGGATTTCCTACGCAAATGATTTGCGAATTTGTTTTCTTTCCTCGCTAATTAAAGGGTTTGAAACAAGCGAAAAGTGTCTGAATTAATTAAAGCTTTCGGCTGTTCAGGTGAGAAATATTCGTTTTGTTGTTGAATGGGATTTTTCCGTCTGTGCAATAAAAAAACTTTTCGTATTTACTCGGAAACTTATTACATTTTTATAGACAAAGTTTACTTGCAGGAAACACAGCGCGTTTCTTAAAATGATGTAATTTTTATGTTTCTTTTTAAAGTAACTCGATTTTTTGGCAAAACTTTGTAGGTGAAGAAGTGTGTTCTGTATTAAGATTTGCAAAATGTAGCAAATAGTAATTGGAGATAATCGCATTTTAGTTTAGTACAATCGCAAATTTAATTCGCTTTCTTTCATTTGGTATGTTGTGAGTCTAACATCCGTATATGCAGCAGAAGTATTTACATTTTTGAGACTTTTTTACAATTAAAACCGCCACATGAATTGTAAATGAAAATGGAAATTTGGAAATATACCAATTTCTGTGGAGATTTTAATGATGTGCAAACAAATCTGCCTCAAATAATTACTGAAAAGTGTAAAAACGAGTTGCGCTACTAATATGTACCAACACAAGGAACAAAGTAACTTAGAAGTTTTTTACATACAAAGTCCATTTTAAATCGAATATTCAGCCCCGAAAGCGAATCATTCCATAGGCTCACATTTGCTTAATGTCCTGCTTTGTACTATTTTATAGTTAATATGTAAGTAGTTTATAATATAATTTGTAGCCATTATATTTTTTTCGGCCTTGGTGCTTGATTATTTGAATAAACAAAGAAATTAATTAATATTTTAACATTTAACACAGAGTAGTTATTTTGTAACATTTTATTTACCAAAAAACATGTTTTTGGTTGTTTCCGCGTCCACGAAACAGTGTGATGCTCTCGAAGGTATCGTCTCGAAGCATTGTATCGATGTTCAGCCAAAGATCAAAGGCAAATCCCGGACAAAAATCAATATGCTTCAACAGTTACCTCGCGCCTCGAGGAAGTTTCCGCTTACTGTTTTGCCCATTTAAATTAAGCACCTCACGAAACATAAAACCAATTACCTTCATCCTCCAGGCCGAATCGGTTGTAGTCGCCTATTTTAAAAACCCGAACGAAAATCCTTTTCCTCTGTCAAACATTAAAGGGCGTCGCGAATCTCGAATTTTGCGCTGTTTTTTGCCTCATTGGACAATTAAACTTTACCTTAATAAACGTTGGGACGATTTCGGGGGGAACGACAATAAAAGGGCCTGAGCCCTTCGGAAAGAATGGCGGCCCAATTAGCATTCTAAGAGCCTAATTTACCGAAATAAATTGAAAATATTTATGAAAGCTAGGGAAATCTTGCTTAACTTTTTGGTAATTATATAACCTTTGAATTTCTATTAACAAAAGTTCAAATTGAAACTTGCAAAACTTTAGGGAAATGGTGAACTGAGTAATTTGCGAGCTTCATCTGAATAACTTAAGCAGGAAGAGAAACTGGAAAGCCTGCTATTAAATAACATCCCGCGAAGAAAAATGCTACTTTTCGCAATCAAGAATCAAGTAAAAATCTTAGGATTTCTCATTTCCTCCCATTTTCACAACAAAAAACGATATAGATAAGTTCTATATGTTGAGGCGGATTCATTTTTTACAAATTTCTTTTTGGGTATTTCGCCTCAAAAATTTTTGTCTTTAAAAAAGACAGAATTTCCTCACGTCCTTTATTACAGATTGATAAATAGTGCTCCTATTTC
>NW_026018165.1:5956191-5972713 GCF_020466585.1 Dendroctonus ponderosae
GCACGATAAGGCACTTGCCTATAGTTATAGGCGGCTGCCTATATCACAATATGTCTGCCTTTTTTAAAAAAAATCCTTGCCTATATAGGCGCCTTGTTCTTCAAATTTTCTTGCCTTTAAATCCGAGCTTTAATTATTACTAATACGTTGCGACATTATTCTCACTTCGTCTATTGATTCTCGAAGTTATCAAGATTAAACCGGAATCATCCACCACACTTCTTTTTCAAAATTCTGTTACTCAGGCTTTATTACAACGCATTGACACCTGTTCCTATTATGTGGCAAACTGTTTGTTTTTTCTACGAGAAAACTTTTTCTAGAACCCATGAAACGATTGCAACTAAGGTTCGACGATATTCCAGACCCGTCTATTTTTGTCTGGATCTAAATTTAAAGCGATATAAGCAATCGAATGGCAAACGTGTTTGAGTTTCGAAAACAATCTTGCTCTAGTCAGCTGGATTGACCAAGGGAAGTTTTCGTAATTAAAAGTTTGCTGCCTGTAATTTAAAGTATTGCTTGTTGATGCTATTTGCAACCGCGAGGGGATTGAAAAGTTTAGTGAAAGTTATATAAGTGCAATTTATTGAGCAACAACAGTCAAACGCTATGAGTGAGAATAAGGTAAGCGCTAACAAGTTAATAATTCTTAATTTGTGCTTCAATTGCTGAGGGAAAAACGTAGGACTTGAGGTCGGTTTTTAAAATTCAAAAAAGCCATTGGTTGTAATAACAGCTTAAATCTAGCATAGGAGAAAATCCTGTCACACTAGCTATGTTTTCATGTAAATAAATATTGCATTAAACAGTGTTAATTTCCAGGAGCTTTTCAAAGTAGAAAAAAGTGAAACTGTCGGCCGGTACGCTGTGGCTAGTGAGGATCTCAAACCTGGTGATGTGATATTCAGCGAAACTCCATTTGCATATGGACCCAAATCAGGTAATGATTTTTTTTTATTTAGAATATTTGTCTAAGTACATCATTGTATCAATCATTTTCCTAACAGAAACGAAACAATTTATATTTCAGATAGTTCATGCTTATGTTTGGGATGCCACAGTCCAGTTGATTGTGCCTACTTATGTTCCACGTGCTCATGGCCGGTTTGCGGGCCGGAGTGTGAACAATTAAAAGTGCACAAAGAAAATGAATGTCAAGTATTTTCCAACGCTAAAGTCAAGTTTCAAACCGTCGAGGATCCAACTGATGTCTGTCTTCAGTACGAATGCATAACACCTTTAAGGTAATGCGCGTAATATATTGGAAAGAGCCGCTTGAGGAAATACTGAAACCTTTGTTACATTCCGGACGCGAAACATTATACTGCGGAACAAGAAAATGGAAGAGAAAAATAAATAATGAAAGTAATTTGTTTTAAAATATTATTAGAAATATTCTTCCTTGTCACATTCTCCTGAGGTCTTTGACGTAGACTATGTGAAGTCTATTGAGAGCACAAAAATGTATATCAGTTATCAGTCATACATGGTATTTCCATGGGTTCATTGAGAAATAAAGTAGCGTTTGCTAAAATTTAATAATTTCCTCATCAAATGTTTCAGAAGCCCACGAGAATACCATTAAACACCAGAGATTGCACTAAACAATTATTCAGACTTTCAAGTTCAAACAACTTCCATGAGAGAATAAAAACAATTGGTTGCATTCGATTCTATAATATTTCAAAAAGTGTAGCATAATACTTCGATGAGTGAAAATTGAGCTACAACGATCAATGTTGATAAAAGACAATTGCATTATTGAAAAATTAATAATTTAAATCAATCAAACGTCTAAACGCTTCAATCGATGGTAGTTAATTTGAGCTTATTTGGATTTTTTCCTCATAATGTGTAGTGAAACATTACAGTTTTTAACCAAATTTATAGGCGCCACTTGCAACAGGTTAAAATAAATGTATTTTACTTTATCGTGAAAACTTGGGTTGCCGGATGGAAATCGAGAAAATTAAATATGAAGAAATAATTCGGCCTTTTAATAGCAATATCAATTAAAACAATAAGGGTTTCGTGGCCATTGCCTGAAAATGTATTGTTTTTTCGACTTTTAAGCGTCGTGAGTAATAATTACTTTGTGATGTTTTGCAAGCACGAGTGACTTGCATCTCAGAAGGTATTTTCGATTGAAAGCTTAGCTCTACCCAGTGAAAACTTTCAAACATAAGCACCTCTGAAGATGCACGTCGCTCGTGCTTGTGAAACGTCAGAAAGAGATTATTTTCTACGACACATGAAACTCACCAGTTTCAATATGAATTACACTTCCCAGACAAAATGTAAATTTTCGACCGTTTTTTCGACTCTGTGGGAATGTATTCGATAACAATAAAACGAATTTTTAAATTGAGTAATTCTGTAGGCTTTTGTACCAGTCAATAACCTGATTTTTTGAGGAGATTAAAAGAGAGGGAATCAATTAGGTAATGATAGAAAGATGACTGCAAAATAGATCTAATATGGTGTCTTTAAGTTCATGTGCCGTAAAGTAAAACTTTAATATAAACATAAGTCAAAATATAATTACAAATATGTATTTTGCACACTTTAACGAAATCAAGATATTTGAAAGGAACGTTTGACCATGCAAGTTTAATCTAGTTTTCAATTATAATTTCATAATTAAGTAAGTTAAGTATAGTTGAATGTGTTTTCCGTATAAAATCTGAACTTTCACTTACTTATTATTACAATGCTACTTTGGATTAAAAGCTGACGCTTGTTAAAATCAAATACGTCGTTTCGGAATTATACAGATTTAATTGATTACATTTTCTAATACCTACTCAATCCATTCTTATATGTAGATAGGCATATCAATGAGACCAAAATTGATTAATTAAGCTTTCTAGTGATGTTTCCGAATTTATATGGATAAGAGAATTTTTCGGACAAATTTAAATATTTGATATTTATTTTCAATGGTTCTCTAGCCTCTCCAGGATTTCCTCACTGTTTCTTCAGACCTGAATATTTCATTTTTACTATCTACCAAAATATTGCCCAAGCATAGCTTTAGTGAAACACTCCGTACCATAAAATCATAGCAAGAAATAAAATATAATAGATAGAACGAATGCCCTCAATATCAAGGTGAGGCTCCGATTTATTACAACAAACCGAATTCGAATGCCTATGCGCATAAATTAATACCGAAAAGTTCCACTTGCATTATGACTGGGTAACACTGTGTTAAGTTGCGCTATTGTGTTGTTGCGGCTCTCTGAGTTAACGAGTTAATGAATAATAAGTCATTTATTAAAGCGGATTAAAGCTTTACGGGACCAGAGACTGGAATTACATCTAAAAAAACATCAACATTTTTTCTGAGTAACGTTTTACTACTTTGTTCAAACAACTAAAAAAAAAAGATCATCTAGATTTTCCCAGCAACAGATTTGAGTCCAAAGAAAGTCGACGAGTTCTCTTGTAAAATCGATCTCCAAATTTTTAGCATAAGCATTCAGTTTGCCAGTATTTTACAGTAAAGCGGTAGGAAAAAACGCGGTTTTGCTGTTTAGAGACAGTGTTGACCTAAAATTAAGAAACCTCAGTGTCGCAGGGTTTTCTAACTAAATGATTGTAAACCTTTGCGTTTTCAGTTCGGGGAAATATTTTGGGAATGACATAGAAAAAATTATTAGATTTTTGTCCCAAATTCTAAGCTGGAAAGGGTTCGGTGGATTTCAAAACTTTTTACACATCGACGAAGGAGTACCATAACCAATAAAATGTATCTTACAACTTTTCGCGGAAAATACATGAGATTGTCAGGACATATTTTAAGTAAAACTAAAAAATAATGCGTTTTTGCGTAGAAAGAATTGCTTAATATAAACTTTGCTAAAACTGGAATGTCCTCAACTTTTAAAGACTTGAAAAATCTTCAGTCATACTGGCGGCGAATTTCCCAAATAATTATTTGTAACCTTTTGCTCGCTGGTGGTGTTTGGAATATAATCTTAATTACTTTCGGTAAAAAACTGACAAAAATTGTTTGGTTTTTGTACCAAAATCTAATATGAAAAGGGTTTTCCAAAGTTCCCTGAAAACCGATGTGTAAGGCGAATTTTCTAGCAAAATTAATTTCGTCAATTTTGTCTGAAAAGAGCACATTGCTGTCAGAAAAGAAGAAAATCATCAGAAAATAATGGTTTGTACGTTTTTGATTAAAAACTTTTAATTTTGTGATCAGTTTTCGAAAAAACCTTAACAGTTTTCGGGGATAACCGGTAGAATTTTATTTTCGTTTTTGTCCAAAAATCGACGATGAAAAATGTTTTCGTAAAATTCCTACAAAGCTATAAATTTATCTTGTAATTTTGCGCGTAAAGACCCTCAGATCGTCACAATTTTTAAGTGAAACTCTACAAAATAGAGTTTTTAAGTAGAAAATAAAGCAAAAAAAATCAGTCCAAACCAAAAAAACATATTTTTTCCAAACTCTGTAGTCTTCAGAGAAAGGGTGACGCGTTTTCCAAATAATTTATTATACTTTCGCATACTCTGTTCGTTTTTTGATAGAAAATTGTTTCATTTTTGTCCCAAGTTCGAAGCTGGATAGGGATTTCAAAACCGTTTATTAGGCGACGAAGGAGGCGAGTGTTCCAATAAAATTTATATTGTAATTTTTCACAGAAAATACCTAAAGATTGCCTGTATTTTTAAGTGAAACTTTAGAAAATTGAGCATGTAGAAGAAAGAGTAACTTTGCAAAAACTGAAAATGCTGAAAAATTGAAGCAATTTTAAAAACATTATTAATAAATGGTCCTTAAAATAAATCTAAAGACAACTAAAAAATGGTCATCCACATTTTCCCAGCAACGGAACTGAGTTACTGCGCCAATGCGTTGGGTTGGCGCAACAAGTCCAAAAAATTTACTGAGTTACCCAGACCTAACTTGCATCATTGTACAAAGCTACTACTAGGGTGTTTAGTAAGTCACTGCATTCCTTGCAGGAAGCTTTAATACAAGTATTTTTCAGGCATATTTTCGTACCTAATTTACAATTTTGCGAAAACGAATCAACTGCAAGTATTTTTTTCAATACAGCCAGCTAGTTAGTAAAGTAGCTAATTAAAACTGGATTATGCTTCGCAATAAATCAATGTTATTTTTTGTATTTCAAAACAATACTCTGCACTATGAAGGTTATAAGACTTTTTCTCTTTCAAATTAAACCAAAACTTGAAAAATAATTTTAGATTGAAATTTCGAATTATTGAAAAATCTGTGAAAATGATGAATAAAATTAGTGAACATTTTACGGACTATTAAACACCCTGCATGTGGAGCAAATTTCATAAAGGGTGTTCGTTTTAGGGGCTAAATTACGGCAAAGTTCTGTATTTAGAAAAGTAATGTAATAACATAACATCGAAAAACTTGGGATATCCTCATGGATTGCTGATATTTTTGAGAAATTTTTACATTTTGACGACGTAAGGTAACCCCACCCCTTAGACCTGGGACACTGTTTCGACAAATAAACTATTTATTTTACATAAATTCCCCCAAAGTAAGATAAACCACTATGCGAGCTCATAATGTGGAGTCCGCCAACATCCTAAGACTATTAAACTGACTAATTTGCTTGTCGCTGACTTGATTGGAACAAGGAAAAAATAGTAATAATATAGTTTGAAGACCGTTTAAAGTTTCCTAGTCATACATTATTAAGACGCTATGGCACGAAAAATGTGCTTTCTAATTCTCAACATAAACGAATAATATTTAGCGTTAACGTAAAATTCTTGCATTCATTCAATAAATTGATTTATTGGATTAAATACAGCTTTCAATCCTTTTGTAATGGAAACCTGTGATGAATAGTTCCGAATTTCTCGGTACAGTGAACACACGAGAACAACAAAGTTAGTAGTCGTTAAATAATTCAAAATTGATCATGGAATTAATTAATTTCCAAAGCTGTCGTAAATTATTCACGAAATTAAAATATTTGCGAAGCGCACTTCAGATATTTATGAACAATGTCAATAGAATCGTCAGTTGAGAAGTTGAAACAGTATGCAAATATACTGGTCATGTTTTAATTAGTAAAATTATATCAGGAGTTGGATGAACGGCAATGGAACTTGGAAAGAGCTTGATGAAATATAAAATTTCTTTAGCTGATAATAGCGTGGAAAAACCGTTTAGCTCAGCTGAAATAAATGTCAGAAAACTATCGAATCACCATAATACTGTACAGCATCTGTTTAAGTTCTCAAGATGTACCCATTATCATTATCATATATTTTTAATGTTTAAATGTTGATATAGTGTACTGAACAACGTATTATAGAAATTTTACAATCTAAACAACAAGTATTTTATAAAGATAAAATCAATTTTCCTTAGTTTTAGCGTTATAAATGTCCGAACATTTTTTCTAGTTCATAAGTTGAGTATTTCTATCACATCCAGTTCCAAGACATTAAAAGGTCAACGTTTAGAAAAATTGCACTTACCATTAAGTTGTCCATTTCTGAATTTGAATAGTCCCATACAACCATAAAATCCTGAAGAAATCTTCAAAAAAGTTCATTAAACTCCAACTCCACACTTTAATGTCAGCTTACAGCAAACGTCGGACTGTGTCCCAAGTGAAAAATCACGTTTTTGTTGCTTAAAACCGCACCACAGGTAAAAAAACACCACAAAACAGTGAATAACAACTTTGTTTTTCCGAAACTCAACAACTTTTTACACGGAATTGGAAAATATCCGACATTTTCCGAAATTTTGTTGCAGCAAATGCGTTGCATAATTTTCATTAATAAGATAAACGACATGTGAATGAAAGAGGTGGAGTAAGATATTTTGCTACGGGGTGCGTTGACTATTAGCTGCGTCTACTTCATAATTATAATACTGTCCAAGGAAAATTACAATTAAATATAAGGAAATAATTTTATCCACAGGTACTGCAAATGTACTCCATATGTACTGCAAAATAATGGCTAAAACAAATTGTGACAAACAAAATTGTTTTAAACAATCAATTTTTACTTAAATAATTTTGAAACTTCTGTTACATTTTATTCAGTCAACTCAAATCAATCGAAAGTAGATCTGGTAAAATGATAAAATATACAATACAGGAAAAAATACAAAGCTTGTCCAAAAACTAGTTCAATTGTATGTTTTCTCCAGAATGTTACTTGAGAAGGAAAGAGATCCGAAACGATGGGAGGAGGAAATATCGATAATGGAGGCACACAATGAAGAAAGAAAGTCCAGACCTATATGGGAATTCAATCAGCACAATATTGTGGAATATATTCGAGGGCCCTGCAAGATGGACAAATACTCAGAAGAACTAATTCATTTGGTAGGTTCAGCACTTACATTTTTCATTATATTATTTCTTGTGCGTAGTATAGTCGTATTGTATACGAATATAGACACAAATATAACTGATCATAAGTGCAGCTTTTTGTGAAGATCAAATTATTTGTTTCAATTCTTATTCAATTTCAATGTTATTATTTGATCAATTAATTTTTCTAGTGAAATACGTTGCAACAGTTTATTCAATTATCTACCGGCTAATAGTTAGTTGATGCTGATTCTCCTCACCCTCAACTCTCAAAATTTTATCGGTGTTTCACCCAAAAAAATTGGACTCAACAATGATCTCTCGTCTTTTTTTTTCTTTTTGGCTCACTCTAATTACAAGGTAATATGTGATTATTTTTCTGGCTTAAGCAGCAAACACCTCATGGGATGCATTAGCACAAAAATTAAAATAAGTGTGCCGTAAAAAAAGTAAAATAATCGTAATGAAATCGCCAAGTTTTTTGCAAGACGTTTGCCACACTTAAAGGAACAAATTACAGAATTTTTATTTCATCTCCTAATTGTCTAAACAGCCGGGAAAATGTTTAATGTTTAATTAATTTACGATTTTTTTTTTCAATTTTCTGCAACTTTTCCTGACTGCTTCTGAGCGAATTTAAAATACATTTCAGCCTCTATTGCCGGGGCATATTTTAACTTCTCTTTCGTCGAAATATTTAGTAAAAGCAATTTAAATTGCTGATAATTTTGTCCGTTTCATCGCTTCTATAACATCTTCACTGTATTACTATCTTCTTTCGTTAAATTGCTTACTTTTATCTGCGCCCGCTGAGTAAGGGATTGCTTTAAAACTAAATAAATGCCCAGTTACTACTTCTTTCCCAGATTTACGAATGTTTTTCAAAATTTCATTAAAACAATTATTTCAGATCGTTTTAGATAGATAACAAAATCATGAAATAAAGCTAAATTAATTCTGAAGTCAGTCAGTACAGAATCATTTTTGTGTAAAACCCGATATCTATGAATCTCAATTTGGTACTAAATTCGATATTATACGGGTATCTGTCGTTGAATTCTGTTTAAAGCTATCACATTTTTCATATTGGCAAATTAATATTACATGTTATAAACAAGTTTCGATTTTTAGATTTGCGGTATTTTAGAAATAAACGCTTTTGAAGCACGAACCCCCAGTTGCTATGCTATAAGATGTCTGTTTCCCAAATTAGCAATTCTCTCGCACAACTGCGTATCCAACATACATCATGCTGTGGATTGTAATGGATATGGAGAACTGAAAGATTGTGTGTAAGTTTTTAATTAAAAAATTCTCGCGATTAACTGAATTAAGAACGTAAGAATTAAAGAATAAATTATGTTGTTATGTTTACAGCGTTACTGTTCGAGCAGCAGTTGATATTCCCAAAGGAGGCGAGCTTTTCAGCAGCTACACCTTCTCTTTATGGCCCACACTTGTAAGAAGAGAATTTTTAAGGGAAAGCAAATTTTTCGACTGTACATGCCCAAGGTGTTCCTCACCTACTGAACTAGATACGCACATGAGCAGCCTGAAATGCCAAAGATGTGATAATGGAGTAATAATTTCCACTAATACGGCAGGTAGGTGCTTTCGCCTCAATTGTTTATTGTAGATTTGAGAATAGCTTTGATTTTTTTCCTGATAGATGATGCTTGTGAATGGAAGTGTACTCATTGCGACTATAAAACTAACGGTCGGGCTGTGAGAAAGGTATTTGCAGCTATTCAAAATGAAATTGATCAAGTTGAGTATATAGGAGGACCTGAGGGCATTCAACAGAGGGAAACAATTTTCAGAAAATATAGGTATGGTTGAAGCATTAATTAACTTAATATAAAAAGAAACTGCCCCAAATTTAATGAAAATATGATTTTTTTAAATGTGTATATGCAAGTTCTACCAGGAATAAATTATGTCTGTTCTAACCAGGTCAGTTCTGCACCCAAACAATTCCTACATGACAACTTTCCGAAGCGCCTTAATTCAACTGTATGGAAAAACTGAAGGATACACTTTGGAAGATTTGCCGGATGTAATTTTAGAGAGAAAAATTGAACTGTGCCTACAACTTATGGAGGTCTTGGATATTATAGAACCTGGATTGTCACGAATCAGAGGTAAGTTTTCCAGCAATAAAAATATGGGCAAAAATTATTTGAATTCGGCATAATCCATCAAAGAATGGATATCAACATATAGACATGTTGATCTGGAAGGTCTAAAATTGCGTCTTAAAAAGCACACCGTTATTACTTTACTTCTCTAATATTCGTTACTTCCAGAAAAAGTTTTCAAAACGAAGGAGTTTACACAAACATGTATAAACTTACTACTGATATTTTCCCTTCATTGCTTAGTTTCATTACTTATTTATTAAAAAATAAAATGTTATTCCCTCAAAACACTCCTAAATATTAAAACTAGCAATCGACATTGTGTAACTTCGGAGAATCCAATAAAAACTGAAAAATATCTAAATATTAAATGCATTACATAAAGGAAATATAACGTGTTTTCATAAAGAATAAAATAATTAAACCAACAATTTTATATTTGTCTGAACAAATTAGAGATAGCTAATTTATGTCTTATTAGGTTCTTAAGTAATTAAATAAAGCAAAATCTAAAGGTAGTTTCATAGATATTTCTAATATTTCAACTAAATAGTTGATCGAATGTTTAATAGGTATAACACTCTACGAATTACACGGTCCTATAATGATTCACGCAAGACATCAATACCAGTACGGTGCGATAAATAAGGAAGATTTCAAGGCAAAACTGCAGGAATCAATAGATACACTAGGAAAAGCTGTGGAAATTCTTAAGAACGAACCTATCAGTCAACCAGAAGGACAATTGGGACAAATGGCACTGTCTGCTCATGAGCAACTCAAAGAAAATTTCGATGTGTTAGTTGATACCGCTTAATTACTGTAATATTATTTCTGAAAAAAATAGTGTATTCTTCTATTATTGTAGAAGTTTAGTTATTTTAATAAAGTGTATGCAGGACAAATGGGTTTTTCAATGAAGCCAATCAAAGTCGCACAATGTTTAACATCATAGAAACATTTATTTGGCAATTTATTGAATATACATATAATTAAACCCTACAGAAATAGGACAAATTGTGTGATTTAGGACCTAGTTAGAATAACTAGGCTTGAGAAGCAAATTTTCCACATCCGATGTTCTCAAGGAAATGTAATTCAATCGAATAAACTTCATGTGGAAATGATAAGACATAATCAAGTGTAGAACCTACTCTCAAAACAGAAAATGATTCCACATTATTAGTAACATTTTTTCGAAACATATTAATTAATCACAATTTTATTTTAGTTTAATTATTACACCAATACATTCGCATAAAATTTCGTATAAATCACCCAACTGTTTACCTACATATTTTAGTAATAATCCTTGCTTATACAAGCTTTTCGCACATACGCATTTTTCGTTTCATAATTTTCGTCAAGTAAGATGTCAATGATATTTACACTTCAGAGCAAACGAAGTTTCACGAAAATGAATTTTCTTAACGCGATGGCTCGTGTAAGCTTTTCATAAACAGTTGACCCAGCTGATTCTAATAAGTAAATTTCTCGATCGAACAATCTTGTAAAAAAAACATCGATGTTTACCTTAGATCGAGCGCGACCATTCTACTGTTGAAATATTCAACATCGTCCAAATAGACTATAAATTACTTCTGTGAGCAGCCCTAACAATAAAACAAATATTTAAAGGTAAATTCATTGTGAATAAGAAGTTGAATTGGTCAAGTGAATAAAGAGTTAAGCGAAACTTTCCGCTTCTGACCTATAGAGTGAAAACGTGAATACATTTATAGAGGCGCACTTTTATATAAAGACGATTTTTTCAATGTGCTCTAAAAGTATAATGGAAATACGGTATATCAGCACGTTACCTCTCTGGCCAAAAAACAGGAATATATGTGTATAAAATATTGTCTTTAGAAAGAGTAAAACGTTACAAAACTAAAATTACCATCACATTTTTCAACTAGCTTTAACAATACTCGTCGAGTTAATCACAATCTTTCCTTAAAAGAAAATGGTAAAAGTGTACTTAAAATTACAGCATGAACACGGTGAGTTAAGCTATTAAATTTGTGTCAAAACTCTTGCAAACATGAGCCAGTAAATCTCAATCTGTACCATGTATGCACTGACTAACAAGTTAAAAGTATCGTAAATTTCAGCTAACTAGAGTGACACTAAACGGTGGAGTGCAATAGAGTAGGTGAGATAACAAGAAATTTTACATTCACTGTGTTTTACTTGTGGTTGTAGAAACCGTCTTAAATGGTTGTAACAAACCGTACGTTAAAGTACAAGTAAAACAGTGAAACCTGTCCTAACATTGCTACTACTAATAGTACTGCTACTCAATCATGAAAACGACAAATCACTTAGTACACCAATTACACTTCCAACTTGAATGATATAAAATAGATTAGATAACTTCAGGCCTAAATTTCATCAGACGATTTCAATAAAACAACTCTGAAGATCCAAACAGTAAATAAATTAAAATTTTCCGCTTTAGCCACCTTAAATAAGCAACTAACTTGGAGGAGTTGGAGGTGCTTCGGGAGGACACGGGCTAGAAGAACTTCCTTGTTCTTCTGCTCTAGCGAGCTGTTCATTTTCCGCCTCTGCTTCTTGCATTTGCTCAAGACCTTGAGCTATAAGGAAATCGATTATCCGATAGTCCTTACCAGTCTCTGTATTGGCTATCCATAATGGCAGCCATTTGTTGGCCAGAAGCCATTGAACAGATACTTTGCTAATTCTGCCTGTAAAAATCGGACAATAACCAACCTTAGAAACAAATGAAGAAGTTCATGAACTAATAGAATCAAAAGTATGTTTCAAACCTATTTCAAGAGAATATATTAAAATGGTAATTTCAAATTTCAGATGAGTATCTTTCAGTTATGCCCGAACTTAAAACACTAGTATTGCTCATATCCATGTGTTTAAAACAATAATGAAAATATCTTTGGCTAATCAATTACTACCCAAATAGCAGGAGTAATATTTTAGCGAAATTACATCTTTGCGGTTTTTAAAAACTGCATGCTGTTTAATTATCGTTGGCATTTTTAGCGATTATTTACATTTCAACAAGAGTAATTGCAGATTTCTTCTGATGGAATCTCAAGATTCCCAATAAAATATTAAGCTTATATCTAAAAAATATTGATAGTTTTGCGGCTCATACGTAACTTAAACGATCCGAGCATATAAATATGTGCAAGTGATTGTGCAAAAAATCTGTTTCTATTTCGATTGTAGATTTCTCAAAACTCAGTTTAGAACACGGCATAATTAAAGGGTTTTGGATTTATATATGAGGAAATAAAACACATGAGGGAGCATGGAGTCGATATGGATAAGACTGGGTGCACAGGTACAACCAAAGAGAATAAAATATGCATGAACGAAGCTAGTCAGTTCTTAGATCCCGATTAGTTTGTGAGCAACATTGTTTTCTATCGATCGGCAATTTATCAATGAAAATAAAAACGTAGAGAAAGTGGAGATCGATCGATATATTTACAAACAGAATTAATCTCAGAATGCACTCGCCTGTTCGCTAACCATAAGCGTAGACAAAATTCACGGTGGTTTTCTACAAATTAAACAGCTTCGCACTCTATCTTCTAAACTGTTTATTAATATCACAATTATCACTGATCCACACCAAAAAAGGAATTATCGGCGAATTCACGAGTGGATGGGATTGCACCTTGTATTCTATTACCCCTTACTATAATTTTATTATATTTTTTTTATATTCCCCGTATTTGGGGAATAAGATATATGGGATTGCAAATTGAATTTCTAGGGTTTCCTGCCTGTCGTTAGAACTACTGAATTAAGTGGCGGATATTTTAAAAATGAAAAGGTTTTTAAAAAATGTATAATTAAATAAGCATACCATGTAAACTGCTCAACAAAATAAACGTTATACGCCCAAAATTGCCCTAAATTTGGAACTGGATAAATTTTGACTGCTCCAAGCGATTTTGTTTCTATTTGAGGTGTTGTCTAGTCCAATTCTTTTTCTATCAGTCTGTGTTTTTGCAAAAAATGAGTGCTTCATGATGTCGAAAAAATTAACTTTTTGGCCTTACAGTGAGGACATTTTTCTTCTTGAACTGATTTTCAAAATCTAGAGCTATGCTTTTGAAAATCAAAAGAAAAAAATTGTTTGCTCAATTGCATTGTTTCATTTGCTACCCTGTATAAACTTTATCTGAAGATCTAATTTTTTGCAAAAACACGGACTGATAGCAAAGTAATTGAATTAGACAACCCTAAAGAAAAATCAAAGCACGCAGCAATCATAATTTATCCAGTTCCAAAGTAAGTGGGGTAAATTTGGCAGTGTAACGTTTATTTTGTTGAGCAGTTTATGTTTATAGGTAATAAAACTTTTCAGCTTTTGAAAAATGAAATGAGGCGTTTTAGATGAGCCGTGCTGAGAAAAAAATATAAATCTTTATTAAACATTTGACTGGTGGCAACCAACGCATTAATTATTTTCACCCTATGATAGACGTCGGTGACGGGAATATTCCATAATTCTGAATGCGTTTTATACTGCAACCATAAACAATTCTACACAAAAATGGTACTACGTAATCGGTGAAAAAGTAGTACTACGGTGCGGCTTGATTACAAAAACTCTCGCAAAGTACCAACACGACAACTCTGCCGTCTACTTTCACATGTGCAAAGCTCTCATTTTTTCCACATTGACCCTCAAAAACTTAATTTTACCTGAATTATCTGATGTGCCATACAAACTATCAATAGCGTAGTGATTGCTATTGATACTGCCACAAGACGAAGACAAGTGTCGTTCGATTCTGCCAATGCCATGTCCGATTATGTCGATTCTCCCGTAAGTGTTTCCAATTCTTCCATATGTGCTTGTACTGCAACTGGCTAAACTCGGATCGTAGATTGACTCGTTCAAGTCGGGAGCGTTAGATGTGCTAGGTTGTGAGCGTAAGTCTGCAAACAAACAATAATTTATGATCATTTACTGAATGAAATTGATTTACTGAATAATATAAGAGAAATCATTAGCGCAAACAAAAAAAAATGTGTCTTCTTGTTTTTCCATTCAAAATCAATTTTCTTCTTTTGTTGGTCTAGTATATACTGAGAATGGTGTATGTCGACGCTGGGTGGATTTGAGAATAAATGTTGTGTGTCAATGCTGGGTAGATTTAAGTGTGAACATTGTGTGTTGACGCTGGATGGATTTGAGTATAAATGTTGTTTGTTGGCGTTGGGCGTTGTTGGCGTAACACACACCGTCCACACTGCGCCGACAGCTAGTCATAAAATACAGACAAAACAAAGACCGTTTGATATTTGCCCACTCGATACCTCAATATACGCAAAACAAAAATGTGGCTAAAATGTTTAGAATTTGTCGTGAAATATGAGTGTCTCGGTTTTGTCGATATTTTGTCTGATTGGCCTGGACCCGGCATAACATAACTAAAAATCTAAATAAACTACTTACTTTCCCGTTGCCTCATATCTTCAATTGACTCATAAATATTTTCTTCGTCTGGGATTCTGTTAGCGTCGGGTAGGTTACAAATCTGCTCGTAGATGTTATCTTGAACAGCGCATGTGGACGAAATAGATGGAGCTCGCATATCATAACCAACTGCACCTTCAGCGCAGCTATTTTCGTCGCAATTGGCATACCTGAAGAAACAGTTAGGTTTTAATTTTGACAAAATTGTTTATGTTTTATTTTGGTTGTGTAAAGTGTTTGGTGTTTGAATAATTGATACGTTGACGCTTTAAGAGATAACAAAAGCTGCAGCTTACATATGATGTAAGACAAATGGTATAATTTCACGGATTGGTGCCAGCAGAATTAGTTTTTAAACTTGGAAGTTGACCGTTTTGTGCGGTATTTTTACATAATTTACTTCTAAAGACAATTTCTAAGCAATCAGTTTAGGCATCGGAATTCAGCACTCGATGACGGAAGCTTCAGTTCACATGCGGTGTAAATTTTTCCATTCGAGACACTGGCGCTATCAGAATTTTTGTTAATGTAAGTGATACAATGACGCTTTAAGAGATTAACAGTTAGTTAAAAGACAAATTTTTTAAACTGCGCTGTATTTAAGAGGGTCGATATTTACTAGGGCGAAAGTTTTTCTTTAGTAATAAAAATTATTAGATTTCACCTGCATCATCTAGTCGCGCAAAAATCGTAAATATCGCTCTTTTAAATTTTCTGGTAACAAGCAAGAATATTCAAAAAAATATATCTATTGACAAAACGGGTTAATTGTCATTATTATTATCACCTAAGTCGTGAATCTATGCTCCATCCGCTCGCAAATGGAGATTCTCTCATAAAGGGAATTACTACAGCCTTCTGCCTGCATATTGAACAAAATTAATCGCGCAAGAGCGACGCCATGTACTATTTTAGGGTAGTGCCACCTTGAAATAAATGAACCCTAGCTCTGGCTGCAGATCTCTCACTTGGTTTATTATCTATTCCTTCCCCAGTAAAAGAAAACAAACAAAACCGAATAAAACAAAAATAATAATAATAATAAAAATATGCGCATAACCACTTTTCGACACAGGCTTAATCTGCCGGTCACTATAAGCTAAAATACGCCGGACAAATCGAAGAAAGCAACCGCAGCATCGTTTTCTGTCATTATGAATCTTAAAATCGCTTAAGTGTGCGCTCCTTCGAGACCATTATCGTTCGATTTTCTGTATAGTGTTCTGTGTGTTTTCGGATGACGTTCTGTATAGTGTTCGACTGCACTAAACTATTTATTTCTTATGTTAATTTGCCACTCTGGGCACCAATAAGTATAGGGGACTGAAATATTTGAAAGTTCCGTTTCCTATAGGATATATGATTTTGAGACTTCGATCCCGAGTAGGAAAAAAATGCTACTCGGAGATATTTCGCTCCATTTTCCGCGAAATATCTGTCATATCTGATACGTGGCGAGCCAAGTTCGAAGAAATATCGGTGCGTTAATGGTTAATCACGAGCCAGATACAACTCGATGCGAATTTCGTACAAAATAAATCTGCAGATCTGGACTT
>NW_026018165.1:5973712-6007211 GCF_020466585.1 Dendroctonus ponderosae
TTAATTAGTGGACAGGAAAAGATTTAATTCGTCCGATCTGGATCTGTCGAATCAAATCTCTACGTATCTGAACTGTACGGATAATCTGCCCGTGTATGGGACGCTATTAGCTTATATGTGCCGGTTCACACGGGCGGCAACGACGACGTTAAAACCTTAAAAATTACGGAGGTTGACTACGATGTCGAATTGCTAATTGAAGAGTTTCCCGTGTAATTCATCAAACGATTTGGGACTCATACGGAAGTAATTAAAAAAACTTTGCTTTGTCGTTCCTGAGATCTCCAAAATCGCGAGCAAATGCTCCTTTTAATGCACGAGCACTCACATAAGGATGAACCCAATAATTTATTGTCTTTTTACAAATGTAAAATTTGTATACGTAATACGCAAAGAAAACCCGTTGTTCCCAATCGACCTCCATGCCTGCACTAAAATTGCGTTGTGACGAAATAAATCTATCATAAAAATATGCGTCAAAATCCGCTCGTATGAACTGCTCCGAAAAAAATTGTCGCGTCACCGCACCGTTAAAAAAACGCTCGTGTGCACCGGTACTAAACAATCACGTTTATTTTTTGACTAGTTTTTTTCTGCGCATTCACCTCCCCGTACAAAATGCAGGGACAGGATCGTGATTTCCATTCCGGCAGAGTCTCAGGAAGTACCATCCGCTCGCAATTCGAGGGAATCTACGTAACAAACCTATTCACTTTTTAACATTTATCCAACAAAATATTCGTAAATTCTTTCAAAAGCTCCCCTGAAGGAATTTCCATTAATGACGTAAACATAAACACCTTATGGTACATTAGTAAATTTGTGCGTCGAATGTTGAATTTTGAAATCGAGGAAATTGACGGCGCAAATTTACGTTCTTCACTGTTGTGTTGACATAAATATGTGCGACATGCTTGTCTTATGGTTTCGATCCATTTCGTCGCAATCATGTGCGCTAATACGGCGAGGTCGGAAAAGTAAACCGTTGCTGCAACGCTGGAAAATCAGAAAACCATAAAAAGTTGGACGCAAGTTAGTCGTTAGTTATTTCGAAGTAATAAAAGTGTTATCCAGTACCGTCTACGTTTATTATCTCTTCTTCTTCGATCCTCATTGTTAATCCGTCGTAGGTAATCCATGATTATATACCCCGCACACTTCTTTGCGTTTTAAAAGTTGGGAAAACATGATGACACCGTTATAATTGCGGACTCGCTGAAGGGTCTTTAGATTCTTCGTGACCGGGTGGCAAATAACAGTGCAAAATTTGGATTAAAATTAAACCCAAAAAATAATTCTTGATGGGCAGAGTGTACAATGCTTCCAAGAACTCCAATAGAAATTGACGTCCGCTCACACTTCAAAAACGAAAGTTAGAAACTTGGGAAACAATCTCAGAAACCAAAAATATAGACTTCTCTAAATAATAATGGAAGGATGGAAGAAAAAGTCCAAGGCAAAAAGGACCCGATCGTCGAACAAAGTCGTGGGTAAAGAATGTGCGGCAATCGTACCGTAAGCATACAAGTCTCTCACACAAGGAACGCGGTCGACAAAGTACAGATAGCGCTTATGATTGCCAACACTACAACAGAACAAGGCACTTAAAGAAGAAGAACCTCTGCGATATTTAAATTGTACTATAAATTAAATCGTAATTACCTGCTCGTTGAGCTAGAATATTGAACCCCGACACTCCCGCCACTAACAGAATCCAATTTTCAAATGGGCTTATCAATGACTGCCACTCCAGCGTAACTACGTCCGATGCCCATGCAGCTCGGTAACATAACCCAGGAATCAGTTTTTGGGTTATACACTTCCACTGATGACAAATTGCTGCAACCATCATCTCCACCTACTACATATAGCAAGCCGTTAAGAGCCACTACTCCTGCATTGCGACGACAGAACGCCATGTCACGGATTGGTGTCCACTGAAACAATGAAAATAGGTACATTTTATTCCATCGATTTCTTGTTAATAGTGCAGACCCAATTTACGTGTATAGTGAATAATTACCTGATCTTTATTAACATCGTAAGCTTCCACCGATTTGCGTACTAATGGGCCATCGTGTCCTCCAACCGCGTATAGTATGCCATCCAACACGCCAACGCCTAAAAGAAAATTCCAGGGTGAAAAAAATACGCATTGGCAACAAGTAACTTTCCTCCTACCTGCACCACTTCTTCTAGAACACATGTCCGGCACAGCTCTCCAAATATCTCTATCAGGATTATAACATTCGACGGAACTTAAACATTGCCTAGACGCTCCGTCATATCCTCCAACCTAAATAAACAAAGGGAAAAATATCAATGTATACTTCCAAAAAAGTCCTTTAAGAGATTAGATAATAGATTAAAAAAAGCATTTCCCTAGTATAAAGAATAAGGCACTCACCGCATATAGTAGACCATTTAAGACACCCACACCAACACTGCTCCTTCTAGTCGACATGGAGGCGATGGCGCGCCATTTTTGAGTAACCATGTCGAAAACCTCAGCCGTATTAAGGCCGGTGGATCCATCAAAACCGCCTACAGCATAAATGTTATTATTCAAGACCGCCACACCCAACGTAGATCGGCGAGCTTCCATGCATTCACAATTGGTCCAAAGATCATGTGCAGCATCATACACGTCGACTGTCTTAACTCGAAGTGAACCGTTAAAGCCGCCAACCTGCAACCAAATATATTTCCTAAACAGGTGAATTGTTAGAGTTTTTGAGCATGACTCAGTAATAGAAATCGGCTATTTAAAATCAGCCGCAGGAAAATTCGTAGACACGTCTCTTCAATCCAAAAAGTTAAGAACATGACTAAGTAATACAAAGCATAGTGCTCGCCGATAGGCGATAGGCGGAACTTTATGTAATCGAATAATGCAACGTTTAACGGAAACTTCTTAAATATAAAATAAAATATGCGCGTATTATCAGTATAAGTATCAAGTTTGGAAAAAGTCTATTAGAGATGATTCCAGCGACTTGACTAGAGGCCGAAATGTCATATTTTCCAAAAGGTAGTTTATGAAACATTTATTGGAAATGATATTTGCTATACGAAGGATAAATCATGTCCGGGATACGCATTTTCATCATCAACCTTTTTCTAAATTTATCTTATTGCTCTTGATGGATTATGAATTTTAAATAAACTCTATTGGAAAAAGATAATTACGTTTACAAAGTTGTGACAAACTTGTACGAGCATGAAATAATCTATTCAAGAGGTATAATTGAAAATGTTCAAAACTTTTCTATATGTTGCTTCGATCTCTACAAAAGTTAGCGATGTATTTCACCTTTCGAAAAATATAGCTCTGAAAACACTGAATTTTTCCAAATGGAACGTCAAGCTAAACAGGCTTAAAGTTTCAGAAATGTCGAGCAAAAGACGGATCCGAAAGCTGCTATTTAATTTAACATGAAAAATTAAAATACACCCGATTTCGAATTTGTTTATCTCGGTCTGCGAAAGTTGTTTTGTTTGAAACAAGTTGGAACGCAAAACATGCTCTTGAAAATATTGCCGTTTAAACTGGGAACTTCTACAACATTGTCAACAATAAAAAAACTTAAATTGAACAGTCAAGTTAAGCTATGACTCAGCCAAAGGGCGATGAAGCAATTTATTACATGGTCATGTCGATATCGCATGAATATTTTCGAAAAGCTGAATTCAGTTGCTTACGGGGAACGAATGAGATTGGCGGTGCTTCGCTAACGGGATATATAAACCAATTTGGTGCAAAAAGGACAATTATCCTGCTTGTTAACAGCAGGATTAAAGTTTTCCATTTGTCGTTCATCTTCATTGTGTGTTTAAGTGTTGTGTGAGTTTAAGTGTAGTGCCTTTTGAAGATTAATAGGTATAAAATGGAGAACGAGCGCCAGTTTGCCGAAATCTGGTAAGAAGGATCTCGAATATATTAACCCTTAGTGTGAACCCCGAGTTTAGTTTTTCGAGGTTTCGATGACGTTTTTTTAGCTTCAATTGTTTTTCTTTCTTTTCTTAATTTCAATTAATTGGGCATTGAAATAAGTTACGATATACTAAAAACGTTTTTTTTTAGGCGGCACGATGCAGCGTTCGGTAAGTTTGCCATGCTTTTCCCTTGGTTGCCATGTAGTACACTTTTAAATTCATTTGCATTTCATGATATTGTAGCATGTAATATGTATTCGGCGAAGAACGACGAGGGATTTTCTGGATTCTGGATTGAGTAATTAAATTTTTTAAATTTAATTTAAAGTCAGATATTATACGTTATCAATTGCGGTTTCTCTACCAACTGTTTCTTTCTTCTAGAAAGAATACAGAGTGTTTATTTATGTAAAATTGGTCTAAGTCTGCCGTAAACTACATTTTTTATTGTTGTGGAAGATAAATTGCCTAATTTATTGAGGTGTCTTTCTGAGGATTATATGCCAAATTAAATGGTTCTGTATTGCCTTGTCAATATGAATGGTTCGATTTTTCAAAATTTTAAATCATTTTAACTGATATTTTCAACATTAACTAAACAGGTTTTGTACTACGACTGCTTTAATATAACTTTTCCAGCAAAAATGTAAAGTTACTATTATTCTGCTGTGAACTACAGCTTTTATTGTTGTCTAAGATAATTTGTGTAATTTACATATTGATGTTGCTTTTGTGTAGATTACATCCTAAATTGAACAATCCCTGTTTTCTCAACATGAATTGTTCGATTTTTTAATTTTAAATCATTTGAACTGATTTTTTCATCATTAACACTAGACGAGTCAAGTTTTCCACAGCAGACTGCTTTTCTCTGAACCTTTACAATTTAAATGTGAAATAGAGTAGTCTGTTAGGAATCACTTTTAATGTTATTCGATGTAAAAATATCAATTATTAGTGTTCTGCTTTAAAATTAAATATGTTCATGATAGCCCAGAATCCAGATCAATAAGCCTAAAGGTAGGTGGAACTTATTTATTGCTTTGTGATCGTCTAGCGAATAGCACCCTAAGTGGCTGCTCTTGACCTTCTTATTTAGCGATTATTTATGTCGAGCTATTTTTCCATCCTCTAAACTCTCTAGACAAATTATTACATTATTATTACAGTATTAATACAAACGGTTCGTGCCATTTCAGCAGCCAGGATCCGACCGACTATTACAGTCTTTTTTGCCGTCCATAGCCCTTCAAGCTGTATGTGGTTCAGATCAAGAAACTAATCAGACTTGCGGTTGTTCTTCTAAATTTCGTTGGAAATAGCGATTTACGTGTGGGTCAATACAAAAACCCTTTTTAAAAAAGGTCTTTATTAGAAGCAGGATACAAATGAACTGTTCTCGGTTTGTTTCGAGTTGTAACTGTAACCTCGGTACATGTTCTTATCTTTGCTTAGTGTTCGATTAATTTATGCTTACAATTCAAGTTGCAAGAATGTAACTAGCGTTGACTTTTTGAGACAAAAATTCGAGCTTTTAGAGAGATTTAGCGGTCTGGATCCGGACGGTAAATTATTTTTATAGTAGTAGTAGATGGCAACCAGGGTTGTAGTTTATATTTTGCAACATTTGGGCTGCTCGCATGTGCAGTTTGGCATAGCGGATTTTATGAAGCGACTTTCTCGGAGTCTACATTGCGGTTTTTGCCAAATGTATATTGCAATTTTTACTAATTATATTTCGCGGTATTTGGGTAGGTAATTATTATTGCGATTTCTGCGGACTTTACATAGCAGTTCTTTGGTAATGGAAGCGTCCTCTTGTTACGAACTCTCTGAACTACATATTAAAATTTTATTATATCATTTGGGTGCTTATTTTCCTAACTTTTCCAGGTACACAAGGTAACTTTTTTAAATGTCTCTATTTACTAAAAATAGTGTCTTCTTGCAGCTTTACACCGTTCATATTTCATGACTTTTCCACGTTAAAATTAACATTTCATTTGCTAATTTGCGTTGCATTTTAATGTTTTTCGATAGCTTGTAAAAAACGTGAAACTTGAAGTTTTATCAATTTCTCATCTTTACTCTTATCAGTCCTGATACCTTTGGATAAGTATAGAATTCAATTTGGAAAAACTGACGGTATTACATCCGTATTTAAATGAGTTCTTTATCGAAATTACACTAGTTTTTGTGAAATGCAGTTCACACTTTTGATCTAATATTGGATTGTAAATTTTTCTTTCAACACTATCAACTATTTGTCATTTGTAGATTGGTAGATCTCCCAATCTGCTATTAGAATTTGCATATGTATACTTACCGCGTACACTTTGCCTGCTAACACTGCTAAACCAGCTCGGCATCTCCTAGTTGGCATTTCAGCAACCTGATACCATCTTTCCTCTTTAAAGTCGTAACATTCGACACTCCTAATTGCCTTTGGAGCTTGACCACCCACTACAAGCAAAACTTTCGGTAGACCCACTGGTTGTCTAGGTTTAGTTCTGTAATAAATACGAATTTAATTGATAAGACATTAAAATAATGTAAAAAAGATTAAGAGCCAGACACATATCTTGAAAATGTATCAACAATTTCCACGAATTTTCGCTAAAACTTAGGGTCCAGCATATTTGCAATTTATATTCACCTTGGGGTGCGAAAAGTAGTTTTAGTATCTCCTTTCAATAAGTGAAACTTCAATGCTTCGATGTAATAGTCCTTGCACTGTAAATCCGCTTTCAAAAGAGGTTCTTCCTCCACTCTTTGCACCAGGTAGTCTTGCGACATCAAAGGTAATCGAACATGTTCCATTAAAGATGCCAAGTGTTTCTGACGGTTTGCAACATCATGATGAACCCATGCAATAACACATTCAAATACCTGCAAAATCGTAAGAGAAGGTTTATGCTAGATGTTAAGATATGATGTATTTAATACCTTTTCTTCAGATGGAACTGTCAGCAAATCGCTGCTGATAAGTTTTGCAACTTGCTGCTGAGACAATGCTAAAAACTCTTCACATTCAACAACCTCCCTAAAAATAAAATAAATTTCCCAATTCAACTGAGCAAATAAATTCAAAAGAACTTACGGGAAGTTTAATTCGACATAATTTTCAGCATTAGCAAGGAGATCAAGGCATCCATGCAAGTCAGCAAATGCCCGAATGCCTAAACAATTTGTAGGGTGCAACTGAGCCTGCAAAAAATCACAACATGCGTCTCTAACGTCTGTTAGCTGCAGTAAGTGAGCTGCTGGTAGCAAAACTTGTACATTTTCCTCTGTTACCTAAAAAACATATTTATAATATGTCGATGTTAAAATTATATTCTTGTATCTCACTTGTATTTCTGAGGTGTATGAGTATTCAACCAACAGTTCCAAAGCATAATTGTCGACCTCTTGAATAACAATTCGATCCTGTCTACTCTCCTCAAAACTTGAAAACATAGCGTAGAAATATGGGGAACATGCTGCCAAAACCATTTTATGCGCGGGTATTTCCACAGAATTGGCTATCAGGGTAACATCACACAACAGTTTCTGTCTGCAAGTATATAAAAAAATAATTTTAAAATTAACAAGATAACAGGCATAAGAATATTAATAAAATTAAGCTAGCACTTACTCTCTCATACAGTTCATTAATTCAAAGGCCTTTTGCGTGTGCAACGGATTCTTGTAGGGCCTCCGTTCTCTGTATGAAGTAGATTTTTGGCAATTTTGTGGGACATGTTTCTGGGAGCTTTCATCTAGTGAATTCTGACTGGCACATCTTGTTAACGTCAAGGTACTTGAAACAAAGATGTAACATAAAGAATCATATTAAGCGGAATAAAACCGTTCAATATCAGATAACAAATAGGAGATATACATAAGTGAGTCTCAATAAGCATTTATTTTTTTAGGATTTTCAGATGAATTTTAATGCATTGTGAATATATTGATGAAATGAAAAAAGTTGAACATTGCAGTGTAGTAATTCGAAATTCTGACTAAAATAAAACACCTGACTCTAAAAATGCTGAAAGTTTCATAAACATGGCTCAGACGCCTGATTTTTTCCAGCATGGTAAATCTTTGTCTTAAAATTAGTTAATATCCGCCGCATAACGAATATTTTGAGCCAACTGCGCTTTCTACTTGAATAATTCTCGTCTTCACAACTAAGTGATATTACAATTTGAAGTTTTCACCATCTTTACTACAAGACTGTTGACTCTAGAACAGGATTTCCCAAACTTTTTCGATAACGGAACACTTTCCGGAAGTTTCATAAAACAGTCGTAGAATGCTGATTTTTTCCAGTTAATTAGTTCAAAATTGGCAAATATAGTCACCGGAACGGAAATCGGCTCTTTCCTTTAAAAAATTGTGTCTTCTAAAATAAAACAAGTTGCAATTTGAAATTTTCTCTGTCTCATTTCTGCTGGACGACTCATTAAGGACGGACCGCTCAATGCAAAAAAAATTGCATCTTTTGAACTAAGGCAATTGGCAATCTGAATTTTTCACAATCTCTATTAGACACTTGACTAAATATTCTGAGAATTTCATAAAAATCACCCAAAATTCTGATTGTTGCCGGTTTATAATTCTGGGCTCAACATCGGTAAATATCTACTTCATAACGGATGTTTTTATTCAAATGCGCTCTCTCCTTTAGAAATGCAAGTCTTCCAAGCTAAAGCAAGTTGCAATGTAAATTTTGCACCAACTTTAGAAGACACCGGACTCTAAAGGTCCTAAAAGTTTCATAAAAATGGTCCCGAATACTGGTTTTTCTAAACTTGATTAAGTAGGGCTTGATTCAATTTGAGAATTGATTTGAATTTGATTCAATTGAGTCAACTGCGCTCTCTCCTTTAAAAATTTACAACTTTCAAATTACTGCAACTGGCACTTAAAATTTTAATTATCTTTAGAAGACACTTGACTCGAAAGATGTTAGAAGTTTCATAAAAATCACCTAGACTGCTGATTTTGCCAACTTAATAAATCTCGACTGATGATTGGTAAAAATCGGTCGCATTTTCAAATCAGGGATGTTTTTGAACAATTGCACTTTGAACCTTATTCAGAAGACACTTGACTCTAAAGATAGTAACACTTTTTCATTTCCATTTTCATAAAAATGCGCTTAAATATAAATCCAGGGTGTCCCGAAATTAGGTGGCCAAACTGAAACAGTGAAATCTGCTCTCAAAAATAATATTAATTTTTGAATGAACATTCATCGAATAATTCTCCATAACGGCGCTACGCCTTCTTGAAGAGGGGCCCAGTAGTAGGCTTTTTTGCAACTTATTTCTTAAAGGTTGAACTTGAAAACGTAAGTTTTAGGAACTTTAGTAATTTTGATACGCTGAATCTAGATCTGAAATTAAAACTGTCAGTAAATATGTCAGAATTTCATCATAGACATATAATTTGGAGGGGGGGGGGGGTAGAAGTACAAACAAGCTCTAACTTTTTTCTGATACTATAAATCAATCTTTTTTCTACAAATTGTGGAAATCTGAAGTATTTTACGAAAAAAAAGTACTCTTAATTTAATTCGCTCAGACGCACCGTTTACCAACTAAATGACTCAAAAAATATCACTGTTTCATAAAAATATTACTAATATCCCTAAATCCATTGTAAGCATTTTGACTTTTATCGAGTATGAAAAAACTAGTGAATGTCTTCGTGCAATTTTTTTGATTATTAAAAAAAAGAATACAGGATAAAACAAATAAAATATTGCACGAAGCCATACAACACATGATTTAATTTAAAACATATTTTCATATCGGAAGAATGACTCAAAAGCCACGATTGCATCCTTTCCATTATAAAAGGGTACATGATTTAAGAGCCAACGATTTTCCAGCACATACAAAATTTTGCCGTTGGATTCTAAGACATCAACATAATTTTTTCTGGTCGGATGAGGATAATACTTATTTTTGGAGCCACGAGAATTCGAGAGCTGTTCGAAAGGCAAACTTTGAACATATGTCCTATTTCAATGTATGAGCAGGTGTCAAATTTCTACATCATGATCTACAAGAATTCCAACAGGATATTCTTATAAGCATTCGGTTAGAAATGTTCTTCCGGCATGATGGGGATCCAACCCACTTTGGCGAACCTGTGAGAAATTGGCTAAACCAACATTTTCGAAGCAGGTGGATAGGTCGAGGTGGCCCAGTAAGCTGGCCAGCTCGATCGCCTGATCTAAATCCTTTGGATTATTATCTGCCTGTTAATATGTCCAATATTATTTATGCCACAAAAGTAGATAGCCCAGAAGAGCTTCTAAGGCGGATTTGCACGGTCGACAATCAAATAAAACAACCCCCTTTTGAAACTCTCCGTGCCACCCAACATACTAGGAAAAGGTTCAGAGTGTGCATTCCAGAAAATGGAAATTTGTTTGAATATTTACTGCAGTAAATTAGTGTCGATAATAATTTTAACTTTATTGTGATTTATTTTCCTTACTTCGTAAAGAAAAATAAACTGCAATAATATTAACTTAAAATATAAAATGTGTATGGATAGCAGTAATATTTTAAGTCATTTAGTTGGAAAATGGTGCGTCTGAGCGAAGTAAATTAAGAGTACCTTTTCTTCGTAAAATACTTAAGATTTTCACAATTTGCAGAAAAAAGATTGATTTATGGTCTCAGAAAAAGTGAGAAAAAGTGAGAGCTTTTTTTGTACCGCTTTAATTTCAGAACAAGATTCAGCATATCAGAATTAATACAGTTCCAAAAATTTACGTTTTAAAGTTCAACCGTTTAGAAATAATTTGCAAAAAACCCTACTACTGGGCCCCTCTTCAAGAAGGCGTAGCTCCGTTAAAGAGCATTTTTCGATACATGTTGATTTGAAAAATTAATATTTTTTAGAGCACATTTCACTGTTTCAGTTTGGCCACCTAATTTCGGGACACCCTTTATATGTAGGTATACATATAAAAAAATAAAAATATACTCCGCTCTCTACCTTAACAATGCCCATCTTTTTAACCAAAACTATCTCTAGAAAACAATTGACTATCAATGTTGAAAATCTCATAAAGTTTTGGTTCAATATTAGTTCTGATTCTGGGAAAGGATCCAGAATCGAGCAAGTTTTTATGACGATAATAAATACTTCAAATAATCAGACCAGTTTCATGAGAAAAAGTTCACAATATCTAGTTTACTGATGTGATATAATACTAATGAAAATTATTTAGTATAGAGGAGCATAATCAAATTGTAAACACATGAAATTCTTAGAGAATATCCAGAAGCTCACGCACGATTCAGTTGTTTACAAGTTACAAGCATCAGTGTACCAAAAAAAAACTGTAGTTACGTGGTAAAAGTTTGAACGCAGTAAGATGGGGTGTTTTCAATTACATATATCTAATATATCTGTAAAATCAAGTTGTATCTCTTGCATTGATGAAAAGAAAACAATGCAAAGTGATTAGAATACTAAACATTTGAATAACTATATCAACTTAGTAATATGTGCCTGGACTTTACTCAACACAAGCAGTAAACAGAAAATCCTCGGCAAATAAAACAGAGTGTGACTGTTAAATGCTCTCCTATTGTTTACTATTGATAGATATTATTTTGTTTCGTTACAACGCTTTCATTTTGCACTCACCTGCCCTGTCTTTCAAGACCATCTGGATTTTGTGGGTCCATTTTTTCAATAAAAGACCAACCAGAAAATGCGTGCTTGATTCAAACACTTCTAATACATAGTTTATTAATTTCTAAACACGCAGTGATAAAAGCCAGCTTTCAAAAGGTCAAAATAAACAATTATAATCAGGAGTTGGATGATTATTTTGCTGGTTTGCTAAATCAGATGACTTTCATACAACGATGCCAGATAAATGAAAAATTAATCCTCAACGGCCATCGGGCTGGAAATCCTCGAAGTCTACAATTTTGAAAATAGGTCCATCAGATATTTCCCGGTGATTATTACCTCTATTCAACATTAAATATTAATAAACTGTTATTGCTTGCAGTGAATAAAACAGAGAACAGTTTGAAAATTCTCAGTAGCCACGACAAAAGCTTATCTTTGGCATTCCGCATGCACGTAGTGAGAACTTTTTGCGCATATGCTGAGATCCTGTATTTGTATTTAGTTTTGGCTAATTTCATTTTCTTCAATGTTGAAATAGTTTTAAATTGTGTTCAAACAGTCATAATACGTATATAGAGGTAAAATAGTTAATTGCCAATATTTATTTAAAACACGCAGGCCCAATCTACAAAAAACTATGTAATCTATAGTTGGGTCGCTAAATACATAAGAGCACTATAAAGAGCAATTTGACAAAAAGACTAGTGGCAAACCAAGTGTGCGGTGATATAAAAGATAATGAGCAGATGAATAGGTCTGTGTTTTCCACTAGCACTTCCTGTCCATATGTTAGTTATTAACAATTTATTGCAAAAAACGCAATTTTTTGAATAAATATATCTTTGAAACTAATCGATCAATCGGAATGCCTCAAGGAGATTATTTGTAGATAATATAAATATCTACAAAATGAGATGTCGAACGCCTCTGTCGCAAAATTAGTTTCTGAGAAATTTAGAAAATTCCGGAAATTTTGACACTTTTTCGAAAATTCATAGCTCCGTATTTTTTTCGACCGGCCTGTATGCGTTACCATAAGTCCGATTATAATTTCAAAAAACGGTTTGAAAAGTTGGCATCTTGCACTACAAAACGTGCTTTTCCTTTTTTCGCTCAGATGCCTAAAAGCATGCTAAAAACCGTCGTAAAGTTCGCGAAAATCGGCCGAGCGCCCTCTCGCAGTTGAGTGAGTACAGTGAGTCTTTACCTCCTCATTTCCTCTTCTTTATCTATGCGTATTTCATAAAGTTGTTACCATGCTTGGGCCTCAGACGGACTTCGGACTGGACGGCCGGAGTCGGACCACTGGGTGTGACTTCTAGTATATTTTTATCTTGCAGACGCTCGATGAAGAAAAAATTCTTCAATTGCTTTAAAATATGTTAACTGCGAATTCCGATCGAAAAATAGTGCAAACAACTACATAGTTAACAAATCAGTATAAATAAGTTTACGTATAGTCCAGATTTGGCGCTCCAACTATATTTTATTCATACTGCCTTCTAAACGTATGACGTTTTCTTGTCAACACCACAGGCCAACACAGAATTGTCAACCGTCATAACCTCAAATTCTTGAATTATATTTTTTTCGTTTGTTTAAATACCCTTTTAATAAATTCAGGTGAATAAAAACTAATTTAAATCCTTAGAGTAGAATAAAATTACATAAAATAGCGCAAATAGTGAACCTCAACATGAAAACAGTCTTTCAAACTCTTGGCGCAGGTGTGGGGAGATTTAATTTGAAACCACTGTAATCAATTTCAGCCTCTGGATGAGATAAACATCTGTATTTTCTATTGTTTGCTATATGGATTAAACTACACGCTCCTCAGAATGACATTTCTGGAGCGGCAAGTTCAGTAAATATTTTAGCTGCATTTGCAAGTGACCTAGTATAGATATTTGAATATTGCCACATCCTAAAATGTACTCTCTAGCCAGTCCTGATGATGAATATAAAACGAAAGTTGATAGAATTATGGGAGAGAACACAGATTTATCGCGGGACTTAGAAAACTGGATGTCCAAGCTGCCTCAGAGCTTAAAATCCTTACCAATTATTTACTTAGCCATTCCAGGTCGGCAGCGGCACGGCACGCCTTAGAAATTATGTTATCAAATGAAGGTTTTTAGGAACTCACGACAGTTTCACTGCAAATATATCAAGTGCCAGCGATGTTTCTCTGGATGCTGAGAAAATTCTTCAGGACCTACATTGGGTTTTATGCGTTAAAGTTGTTATGGCCAATTGGACCAAAACTCAAAATTTAACAGTGAATCAACTACTAAAGGCTGGAATTAGGTAATGCTTGAATTCGCCTAAAACGTGGTTTTTCAAACGACAGTTCAGACTTTTCACTTTAGGAAATATAACAAGCAGTATGTATTTGCAACTTTGGATATGAAGTGTTTATCTTTCATTATTCATTCCCTGTTTGTTTCACTTCAAATAAAATGAATAAGATATTTGAAATTATATGTTTTTGATTCATGAAACTTGAATTACAAATCATCGTTTTATTTATCATAAAGGTACACGTAACTTCGTCACACTATACATACATAAAAATGTTTTAATTTGTGTTCTTGAAAAGTCAAATAACATTTTTTCTTTAAGCACATAAACACTTACTTATACTTACCATAAGAAATTTATGTTACATTAGACCTTCACTAGCACCACTGTTTTTATCAACATTTCAGATATTTTGATTTAAGAATCAGTTCAAAGAGAAACACAACTGATTTGTATTTTTGCCATGGACTCTATTCCTGCAAAGTGGAACCTGTTTTAAGAGAAATAAATACATTCTTGGAGACCCATATAGGGGAGGTAAGTCACAAAACTACTAGTAATGGAGTATTCTTTGATTAAATGAACGAAAAATGATTCAATCTAATTTTTAAACTGGTATTGTGTAACTTTTAAGTGTACAAAATATCCAAAAGTTGCAAATAAATACCTATCACAAAATAGGTGAATTACTATTTCACCAAATCTAAGCCATTAAATTATTTAAAATGTTATCCAGTTCGTCCGTATCTAGAGGGTAATCGTTCTGATTAGTTGATTCATTTTGCGTTTTTGGATTGCTATCAAAGATGCTTTCTTGAGTACTTGTCTGCCCAATATTTGCGAAGAATTTGTCAAATTCCAAGTCCACATTAAATAAGCATTTTACACCATCAGGTTGCTGCGTTTTAACTGCTTCATCAGGTTTTTCTGTTTTATCTTGAGAAGTTTGTGCTAATAGTGGAGCAAAGGTTTTGAGTGTTTTTTTAATATCGGCCAAGCGTCTCTTTACAATAATGCATTCATGTCCTACAGGATATTTACATGTGGTGTCCAAACACATAACCAGAGCTTCTGAGAGATTTATTTGCTGTAGCTCTAATTCCTTCGCACAGATTGGACACTTTTCTATCACCTGCAACAGATTAGCAATTCAACACAAAATGCGAAATATACCTAGCGTCTAAAATACGAAAGAATAAGGTTTCCTAACAGTTTGACGAATACGTTTGGAAATGAGGTTTTTATATTGAAGCATAATGCAGATTTGATAAACATAATATCTTCAAATTAGAGAAATAAATGACAGTAACATTTGCGAAATTGTTTATGTACTTCCAACCGTTTACAGTAACTTTTACTTGAATGTGGGGTATGTTCTATAAAATGTATGGCTAATCCGCGCTCATATTTTTAAATCTAAATGAAATTTTCTTTAGGATCAGTTTACTTTAACATCTCTCATTTTTGAGCATATTGTATATTAGTTATTGAAAATGATTCGATAAAAGATAAGTACATACATCCATTCTTATTTCGATATTTAGATTACTTGTTTATATTTTTTCACAACAAGACACATTTATCCGATAATTAGAAACAAGGTTATGTTTCACTTTGTCTTCCGTTTCGTCGACAGCTGCCACAAATAAAGCTATAAAATCTCAGCAATGCTGGACGGAGGTAAATGATTTTCTGACGCAATCAGAGAGTAACGATTGAGTTGGAATTTTATTTGGGGTTTACAATAAAATGCTATTTCAAATGTATTTTTTTATTTTATGCGGTTTTTTTCTAAATATATATTGTTTACGCTTACCTTTAGCTTAAATTACTTAATTTTTGCTTGTACTGGCTACTTTTCATCCATTATTAAAGATTTTCAAATCCGCTAACAAATGCGCATTTTTAAGTTAAACTTTCGAATTTTGAGCATTTTCTGTACCATTTTTAATAATAATCGGATATGTTTTTTAATTAACATTTCTAGTCAAAAGTTGGAATATTGGTCGTTCTGATCTCTATTAAACTTTCCAAAATGCTACGACAAACTAGACACAATGTGCTTACAAAATATATAATAATTTTGAATTAAAATATTAATCACTAACATTCATTATAAAGGTACATTTAATGTATTTGCGAATATTTTCATATCGGTCTGCAAACACGCATTTTCAAAGCTGAAACTTTTGGTTCTGTTTAATATCAGTTCATCAATCAAGGTTACATTAATTACAAATTAAAAAAAACAGACACATACAATCTAAAATAAGACTCTACTGTAGTGATATTTTTTTGTCTTAATTCAGAAAATATTTGTTAATTTGAACTATCAGTTAATGAAACAAAATGGTTTTTATTTTTTTATCTCTTAAACGAAGCAACATACGAAAAAAGCTAGTAACAAAAATTTTGTATTAAAAGTGGCTTATTCCACAAATAAAACAAAATTTTAAAAAAGTCAGTAGCGTAAATTTTTTTGGTCAAAGTATTGGGCAGGTTGTCGTTCGAGACGCCACTGGGCTTAATATTTTTTTACTAATTAGGGCCAAAATGATCCCCTTTCTTTTTTGTATTACTACTTGTAAATACTAATGTCAAATTTGAATAATATCCTCAAAAATTTTATGAAGTTATTTACGTTTGGTTTATTTTTTTTATTTCAACAAAGTGTATATTTAGGAAAAGTCAGCATTTCTGAATCTACACGTATGTAAACTTTTCGCCTTAAAGTTGAAGTAGCTGAAAGAATCACCTCCTGAGGTTTATCTCGTATATCACCGTGTATATTCAAAAAACATTTCAGTTTAAACAGTTTTTTTTTTAGTTTGATTTTAATTTGCTAAATTATTTTAACAAAATGCATCTTTTATTAGTTTTGTACGTACGTACACTTTTCTTATGCCGATATTTAACTATTAAAAAACCCATTGAAGTTTGAAATCACCATTATGTATTTTTCGTCCATAAAAATCATTACATTTCAGCACAGTTTACCAACGTCAGTATTAAACATTTATTCTGTAAAAATGTAAAAATTTAGGTCGTAATATTGGACTGCCAACACTTTTACGGATTCAATCAAGCCTCCCATAGCAAATTAATGCAATTCATTGTTAACACATTCGGCACTAAGCTGCTACCGTATTCAGACCATATGGACCATCTTTCTTTGGATTATATGACTTCCCAATTTAGATATCAGGTAAAACTATCATTCATGGATAGATAATTATCTGTAGAATCCATGTTATTCAGCTCATAGTAGTGTACAGATCAAATGCGGCTCATTTCGGTCAACCACTGCTCTGGCCTTCGGCTAGTTTTCCCACACCTTGGGCTGATACTATGGATCCAAATATTTTATTTAACTTTCTGGATGAGGGTATTGGGAATCGAACTGACCACGTTGGATTTATCACCCAATGCATTCTCACTCCCAGTCTGGCTGATATTCTTGGAAATATGTTCAGTAAGTTTAGCTACTTGCATGCTTAGTGAACATTGTTTTAGTAATAATAAACACTTGATATTTATATTTAATATATTCCTTTCAGCCACGTTGAAGCAAAAACTGGCCGTAGACTTTGAAGACCTAAGAACTGGGTGGATATCAAAACAAATACCCGGTAGAAGGGGAGTTAATATTATCATCGGGGACTTTGTAGACCTGGCTGATAATTTATTCACCAAATCTGTGATCAATTTGAATTTAAAACTTCTAAGTGACCTTCCAAAACGCCTGAACACTGTTATCAGCGTTGGCAGCGATAAAAAATTTTAAAATCAATGCAACTAGTTTTTAACAAATGCTCTCAGTATTTACATACCATATGTACTACTTATCAAAGAAATCTTGCCATATTTATTAATTGTAAACTCTGTGATTATTCCGACTCAACATTATAAATTGCATTAAAGTTGTTACTTGACAATCAAAACTTGGCTGAAACTGAAATTGATATTGTGATAAGTAGGTATTTCTAGTCAGATTTGCGAACATTCCAGTGCTTTTATGTAGGTATATTAACTGATTTTCTCAGTCAATTTATAAGCAAACGGTAAAAACACATCAGAATTTAATGGTGAAATTTGTAGTTTTTATTGATAATGTATTTGTATTTATTAGAAAGAATCTTCTAGGAATATGCAATTGAAAAAACGTGATGGATTTTGCCTGTTAGCATGTTCTTGCCGTTACCAAAACAAAAGTAGGTATTTCGTCTCCAGATATATTCTTAGATATAATAAACAAAATTCATCCATATGTAGGGGCAATTCACTTTTTGCAGACAATAAGAATGGTTTATAATCTGTTAGTGTACATATAACGTCCGCTGTTGTATTTTTATTTTAACTGCCTAGTGTTAAACTGAATTTCACTAGAAAATTTTAGTAGTAGTGTAGGTGTGCAACCAGTGTAAGAATTGGAACATATTTTGTTAACATCTCGCAAGTTGAGTTGTGAATTAGTATCAAGAAGTTTTTTATTCCCAAACTCTGGTCATATACAGGGTGTCTTAAATGCGCGACTAATAGGTAAGCGGGTGGTTTCTCAGGTCATTATGTGAAAAAAGTCCTATAACATGGGTCCTAAAATGCATCGTTTACAAAACAGAAAACGAAAGAGTGCTATACGCACAAATAAACAAAGCTAAGATACGATCAAAATTTAAAGGATAAAAAGTTGAATTTTTAGTGCCGTATCTGAGAAAAAAATGGAAATTAATTTTCATTTTAAGTCAGTGGTGAACAATTTTTGTTAATAAATTCGGCTCATGTGCTAATTAAGGCTAATTCAACTCCACATATTACTACAAATAATGCCACCAAATTTTGAAAAAGTGAAAAATTATGTTTCTAAAATCGAAAGTGAATTTATTGCAAAGATTAATTTCTATATTTCTGTTTTGGTCAAAAAATTAGCTGCGAATAGTTTCCCCCTAAGTCCATGAAGCGCTTTTTTTTAACACCTTGTATATAAGGAAAAAGGAAATATATTGACAATAACATCAACATCAAACTATGTACTTAAAGTCCCACTTGATATATTTTTTATATTAATTCAAATTATTTTAAAACATTCGCCCTGAAGTACATGAGCATAAATATATTTGCAATCAGCATATACAAAATGTTATCCGTTTTAATATATGTTATACTGCTAATATGCTATTTAATATATCATATTAAGTAATATTTATATTGTTTAATATGCCTTGAAATGGTCTTAAAAAAAACGTGCCTTACGCGGTTCGAATACTTTCTACAGTCATTATTGAGAAAACAAATCACAAGTTATATTGAAAGCTAAATACAGGCTGCTTAGTTTTAGTGCCATGTTTTTAAAACGGTTTGTTTGGATAAGTTAAAAAAAAAATTATTTACAGATAATAGATAGTTATCTACCTTGTTAATCATTAATAACAGCGGTGTATATTTTTTTATTTAATTTTGTCCCAAAACGAGCCTGTTTCCACGGCACTAGTAAAATTGATCATAATATAAATGAATATTCTTATCTCAATGATGGTGATGTTAACGGTAGATAGAAAACTAAACGTTTTCGGAATGTGGTATATTAAGCAAATGTATCCAAAATTACCCGTATAACTTCCAAAGCGCAATGAATATTATTAATTTACGGCCGTCATATGTTTATTAGTTATTGTGATACAATATAATATCCGAAAAATGGCTCGACTAAACTTAAATTAATTTGGTGATTACAAACTTAATCCCCATGCAACAGATTCAACAATCATTCAAACAATCTGAGATTTGTCCCTAATCCTAACTAATCTGTGTAATTGATTTTTGCTTAATGAAAAACGCAGATATCAACTTAAAGCGTTCCATTTTGTAAATTGCAGTCCGCTTAAGATATTTGCCGGTAATTCCAATCTGATTAGAAAAGATTTCCTAAATCCCCAATCATACAATTGATTACAAAAACCTTTGATAATCCTCGAAGGAAATGACTTGTAAATTCTCAATAAGTCAGCTCAGAAAGGATTGTCTGTAAAGCCTACTGAGCAATGTATTTTTTAACTAGTTAAATCAAAAAAGCTTAATCGATTGCTAAAAGAATATGTGCCACTTTTCTTATCAAAAACTTATCGTTCTTGTATACTTCTCCAATCCTTAAGGAGTAATTAATTACTTTACATATATTATTTTTTCGCCGGCCTATCTGCATGATATAAATAAGCTATCTATAAAAAGTAATTTACAGTACTCATTTGGCCTCAACTACCAGACAACAAAATGTTGAAAAGTTGTATTATCTTCGGGGTTATATGTGCGGGAATAAAAGCAGCCCCTCAAAATAAACCACTCAAATACAACATCGAAACAACGGATTTGGCAGTGGATTTGGAAAACTGGATGAGAAATTTGCCGGATGATCTCAAAGAAATACCTATTAACTTGCTGGCAATTCCAGGTCAGTTATAGTGTAGTGAAAAAGATTTGGTTGATAAAACGCTTGCTTGAATATAGGTTCCCACGATAGCTTTACCAAAGACATCACAGCTAGTTCGAGCGTTTCTCCGGATGGCGAGGAAATTTTAAAAAAGCTGGAATTTTTAAAGCTGGTCAAGCAAGTTATGGCTAATTGGTCAATAACTCAATCTGTGAATGTAACTGGACAACTACTAGCAGGCATTAGGTTTGACACGCTTCTTACAATTTATATATTCAGATGCAGAGTAAAAATGAGATTTAAGTAAAGCCTTCGTAAAGTGAATATCATCGAGTCAACGTCGGAATATATTTCTTATATTGACTTGGGCAAATTTTGTAGTTGATATAATTAATTGTTGAACAATCCATGTAATGAAAAGTCGATTTATTCGTAAAGATAATCTGGTTAATGAACTTGATATTGATATCGCCGGTTTACCGTTTTCATACATTTTTACGCAAAGCAACTCGCTCTTTCAGACTTTTGTCGTTTTCTTCATGGTAACAACATCTCCAAATGTTCTAATTTCAGTATCAAATTAATCTGCAATTTGGGCACTGTAGTAACAACAATTATCCTCCGGTAAACTGTAGACAGCAATATTGGGGCTACACAGCATTCTCACATAGTTTCGGAAGTTACAGATTGACCATTCATCTACATTCAAACAAATTCTTGTTCTAATTCAAACTTTATTGAAAGTTTATTATTTTTAAGAACTTGCTGCTCAGAATGAGATAATGAATTATACACTTTTTGAAATGTACTGAAGCGTTTTTGACTCTCTGTAATAGCAGTTACATAAAACGTGCATACCACGTTGATTATCTAGAATTCCATTGATCGAGTTTAGCAAATTCAAGTGTGTAGTTAAAGCAAACAATTGTCTACACGATATTTGTAATATGTAAATTGGAAGCCCACTCACAAGCAAATTTCCCATTAGAATTTTCAGGTTTAACAATTAGTATCAACTATTGTAGATTTTTTGATCTAAGAATTTGTCGCAATTATAACGACGAAATGCTGTATTTCTGCCATGGACTATATTCTACAAAAATAACTGACGTGATAAATGAGTTAGCCACTTTCCTAGATAACCACCCTGAAGAGGTAAACGAATGTTTCTTAAATAACTACATTTCTTGCAGCAAATAAAACATCTGATAATTGGAAATTGCGCTAAGTATTCCATTTTCTCGTTTTCTTCTTTCAAGGTTGTTATATTAGATTGTCAGCACTTTTACAATTTCACAACCACTACACACTCGGAAGTTGTTGAATACTTAACAGCGATATTCGGAGACAAGCTGATTCCATACCAGTCTAACATGTTCTCATTAACACTGGAAAATTTAGTAGCTGCCAGCAAGCAGGTATGAATTGTATCCATCTACTAAGGATTTTTTAATTAAAACAAAAGAAAATAAAGAGGAAGTAGGTGTGTAAGCACTGGACAAAATGCAATGAAACTGTCTAGTATTATGTGTATAATCCCATAATAAAGCGCACAAAATAAAAAATATTGTCACCAAATATCATGTTGAATATGAGATTTTTAAAAAACATTGAAACATTAAACATGCTAAAACCAGGGATTAAAAGTGAATTGCAAAATTTTATGGTTTAAAATATACTAAAATTAAATTGAAATAGTCTCAACAGGTCATATAGTTAAATGACCAGTAGTCATTTAATCCTTTGTTTTTAAATATGTAATGTTTCGTTGTTTTCTAAAAATCTAACTTTCAACGTTATAGTTGAGGATTTTTAACTGTTTTTACGTCCTTTCTTTTACGTGATTTGTTTGGTGTGGTGTACTTGGGGGGTTGATTTATAGACCGCGGCCTTAATGGTGACTTGGGTGTTAAAAGCGCTTGACCATATTTTTCAACCCCCAGATCAAATACACATAACACTAGTTAGTTTCATTGAATTTTTCAAATAGTTAAAGTCTTGTAGGTACTTGTTGTCTACAGAGACAGCACAACTCAATCAGCCAATACAGATTATTTATGGCCATCGAGCAGTTTTCCTACCCCATGGTATGATACAACCAACTCCACTTATCTACTTTCGAGCTTAGACACTGGTCTATCAAAAAGATCATCTAGTGTCGGATATATCAGTCAATTGCTTCTGACTCCGGGGGTTGATTTCATTATTGAACACGTTTTGAGTAAGTCTAAGACACTAATAGCTAAATTAGACAAAAACTGCTTTTTAAAGGTACGCTGAAGGAACAGTGTGCCGTTAAGTTCGAAAGCAAAAGAATGGAATGGATTGCAGAACAAACAGCCGGAACAGGTGGCGTTAATGTGGTCATTGTCGACTTTGTTGATTTAGCCGACAACGAATTTAGTAAAACCGTCATTAATTTAAACCTATATCTGGACACAGCAGAATTACGGCAAGTGTTCTTGTGGGGGACAATAAAAAACTTTTTTGGTAATCTTTTATGATTTTGCTGAATAAAAATTACATGTTATATTGAAACGAATAAGTAACCCAAACTTTAGGTACCTTAATGTTATTTTTTTCCAACGGAACCTGTATTTCTATCATTGGTTGGAACTCTCCAATCTTGTCCAACTTGCTCTTACAGTCTCCGTAAAATAAGATAATTTAAAATAAAATATATTTTGAAATATTGATGATAAATCCCATTTATTCATGAAATATGTATATATAGACAAGAAAATTGCCCAAGGGCACGTAGCTCGTGAAGTTGAATTTGCGGCTTAACTTACTACAATCACCGTAAACATTTATTTCTCCGATTTGCGATGGCGATTTCCTACCAGTGGGATGTAGGATTAACGTCGAACATATACGTTCTTAACATTCATTTTCGTATTCATTTTTCTGAAACTTTTTAAAGACTAAGTATAGTTTCCTAGATATTCGTCAAAAAGTGATTGATGAACTTAATTTTAACTTTAATCCTTAGAATCGTATTTCTACAGTTATCACTAAAGTGAAAACAACTATTTGATTAGAAAATGAAGTTTGATCTTCCATGCCTTCCTAAAATATTAAATATCTGTTCTCATTTACCTACAAAATTTTTTTTATTTTACTTGGTCGAAGCCTTAATTCTCAGACCTAATTTTGACAATTTTTTTCTTACAAAAATGAAAAATCTTTGTACGGAAAAGGAAAAAATTGCTGCGATTTTGACTCCGAACTGAAATCCGTTCACACAACTGTGGATCAATTCTAATATTTTCAAGGAACGTCTCGGTGTAGGATTGCTTGATAATACATGGCATTAAAAACTTTTTTTAAGTTAGTGAAAAGATGTATTAAACGTACACAACATGTTTGAAATCAGAAACATTCAAGAACAGCAGAGCACTATGGTTTTTATGTTATGGAAAATGCTACTTACAAAAGGTTTGGTTCGGCTGCTAATGCACTCTGAACTTTGTTCAATAAGGAGTTAGCTATTAGTGGAGTTTATGTATGAAACTGATATGTTTGCACAAGAATTTTCGACCTTCTTGTTATCAATTTCTGAAACTATTTGCATCACGTCTAGAAAAAAGTTACAATTAATAAGATTTTTCAGATTGACTGCAAAAATTGACCCTACTGAAAGCGTTTATCCGAACATCTTCATCATGATCTTGAAAATGTATCGTTGCAGTGGCAAGGATAAGTTCCCTGTGAGCTTTATATGTGTCATTTCGGAATTCTTCTGGAACATTGACGAATAGTTTTTCTAAGCAAATTAACGCAGCGATACGAACTGCTCGATTTGGATCATCCAACCTTTTTAAAACCTCTATAAAAGAAATGCCTCAAATCTCTGTTGAAAAAATATATATCATTACCTGGATAGATACTAATCAGATCATCGTTGCTCCAAATGTCTTTCTCTACACAATTTTTCTTGATTAAAGTTAAGCATTCAATCGATTTTTTCCTGCTTTCTTGTGAAGCATCTTCCAAGAGTGATAATAACAAAGGAATAAGCTTTTCAACCAGCGGTTTCAAATCAGCCGAAGAATTAAACAAGTTTATTCCCTTTACTGGAGCTATAGCATAGCTCAGGCAAGTCACTGCGATAGTTCTAATCGATTGCGCTATAGCTCCTGCATGCCAAATCAGAGATGGGACAAAAACACCTAGATAAGAAATATTTTAATACGTATAATTATAATATTATATATTAGTCAATTTTAATGAACTAGACTCAATTTAGAAACACTCGTATAAAAACATGGAATTTCCTTACCCAGAACAAGCTTTTCCATAAAAGGATTTACATTCTCCGCTTGACTGAAAAGTGCTTCTTTCTGACTGAATAAATCAGCCAACAAGTAAAAAGTCTTAAGCCTCAATTCCGCGTCACTGTCGGTGTCCAAAACTTCAATCAAAATATCTCCTATGACTTCCATACTTGCAGAAAATCCAGAGCCACAATATCTCAGCAAAGTTAAGAAGATACAAGCGTTATCGCTTGCCAGAGTCCAAAGTTTTGGTGCACAATTTATATGCATGAACAACTGGTTAGCAAATAACTCTTGCGGAGTCTTTGAAGTTCCCAGAGCTGCATGCAGTTCTGAATACAGTTGGGAGTTTATAATATTGAGATTGTCTGGATGGGCGAGGGCTATTAAAGATGTGACTATTTTAAAAAGACTGTATCCCATGTTTGCTTCTAAAGTCTCTTCGTCTGTATCTGTTCTTTGTATGTCATATTTGGACATTAACGCTCGTACACACTCCAAAAGTGCTAATTGAAAATGTTTCTGCAATTCGTTTGCGATGTAGGATTACGTAATTGACTAGAAAATGTTATTTTACCTTTCGACTGCAACAAATTTGATCTTCAGACAACACTTGGCTTAACGTTTCTAAACCTTTCGAGATTTCGGATTTTGGTGCTCCGGTAATAAGACCAGCTAAAACCTTTAAAGGCCCAAAGTGGCACTCATTTTCTATGACTGGGATAATTAATTTTGACCATGTTTCATAGGTCACAAACACACTAAATAAAACGTAAGCTGCATTGGGATTAAACAAAGATTGAACAAAAACATACCCGATAATTTTACTGGCTTCAACAATATTCTCCACCACTCTTTTATCATCATCAGTAGCTGCGGAATACATTGCGGGTAAAAGTGATTGAGGATTGTATTTATTTTCCCCATGCAGCACTAAAGAGCATAGGAGTTGACTGCATCTCACTCTCACGTCTTCTTGCCAACTCAAGAGTTCATTTGATACCGCACCAGCTATTTTGTCTATATTTCTTTGAACTAATACTCGGCAGCCTAAACTTGGCCGTTGAAGATGTGTCGGGTATCCACATGGGGTGTCTGGAAGAAACGGATCAATAATTTTTTTGTCAAAAAGGAGTCAGAACTCAGGATTTTATTATAGAGAGCAATAAAAGCAGAATTATTCTACTTTGCAGTAGTTATTGTAGAGCTCATTCTCTTCTTTGCATTCTGAAACTGAGACTAAAAAAAAAAGAAAACATTAAAGGGATGCTACAGAATCACCAAAAAAATAAATGAAACAATTTCCCCAAAAATGTTAACTGAAACTTAATAAGCCTTAAATTTTAGTTTACCAAATCTAATTTCCATCGCAAATGTTTTTCTTTTAAGCTGAAAATTTCAGTTTTCAGCTGTTGGATCTAGTTTTTGTACATGATTGGTAATGCCAATCAATCAAAATTTTCGTTTAAAATGTACAAGGGGGGGAATTTCAAGATTTTCGGCTGTTGGATTTACATAATTAGCGATGCCAATTAATGTACATTAAGTCAATCTTAAATTTTTCTTCGGGAACTTTCTCCCCGTGTGAAAAACTCTTCTATAGACTCTAAAAAATATGTTCTTTTATAGACTCCAAAAAATTATTATAAACAAAAATCTTAGAGAAACTGAAAAAATGAGTGAAATAAAGATCATAATTTGGCATGTAACGACCATAATCATTGAATTTTGTTTTAAATTATACATATATTTTTTCGAGCTGCTGAATCCAGTAGTGCCCTTTTTTTTGTCTACGTAGCAGTAAAAAAAAGTAAGTAAAAGCAAAGCGAAAACCCTCAAAAAGCTTGAAAATTTTGTGAAAAAAAGCAGATAATTTTCTTACAACCTTGAAAGTCAATGAGAAAATCAGTCATTTTTTTCATTCCGAAATTTAGACCCGTTTTTAGACGGATGAACAAATTAACATGTTTTCTTTATATAAAATCAATTAGAAGCAAGGTTCTTTGAGACACATGATGTCTAAATCGACTTTAAAAATACAATTCTTTTTTGCGCAGTTTTTAGAGCCTATAGAATATGTTTTTAACCGGAAAAAAAGTCTTAGAAGATAAAAAAATTAAGGTCCGTCCTAATGTGCATTGATTACCATTAATTAAACTGCTAATATAAAAATTATTTTTTTAAATGGACATTCTCCCGTGTTTGCTCATTTCTTTCGACTTATCGCTTGAAAATTCTAAAAAACCAATATATTTTTGTTCAGAAGTTATAATACAGTGGCACTTAAAATATTCAGAACTACCTATTTGATTAAATTATCTTTCTGCTATCATAGGAAGTAGTCAGAGCGGCAGAAAACAAGTTAAAACTGACAAACAATTAAAATTGAAAAAAAAATTTTACATTTAAAAAACGTTTATTTTACCTGTTAGAAAGTCCAGAATGTCCTTAAAGTCTTTTTCGCTTTCTTGTTGAAACTGCTGTCCTACTTTTTGCCATAAAGCATGAGCTTGAATTCTAGTGGCTTCCACTTCATCACACAGGCCAGTTAAAAGGAGCGGGAGCATTTTCTGAAAGTAAGAATATCGGTCTCTGTGATTCAATAACCAATAGCCGGCCACTTCAGCAACAGCCTGCCTAACTGCAGGAACTTGATCAAACAGTTTTTGAGCCATGGGGATCACTGCTTCATTTAGTCCTGGAACAAATAATGGTTGAAATAAACATACCAAAAAGGTAAATAAAGATCCGGAATATTACCATCACCAGTGCAATGCATTACAATTTCTCCAACTGCATGAATGGCTTCCACACGAATCTTGAACCTTTGATGTGAAAAACACGATAAGACCGGCTTTAGTAAGGTTTGCGCTTGCATGTGGAAATCCTTTGGCAGGGCTTTGGATAGGGATATTATTGTACGACAGCTAAGGTCCTTAATAGAGGGATATTTGTCTTTAATAGTTTCTGCCAAGATGCTAACGCAATCATTCAAGAAAGGTCTGAGCTCTTCGCAATTGGAATACTTGAAAATTATTTTATTTAGCAATGCCAGCATGTTCAATCTGATCTCTTCAGATTCCTCCACCAACTCAGGAGAACCGATCCTTTCCACTAATATAGGAAACACATAAGTGAGATAAAAGTCACTTAGTGGATATTTGTCCAGTATGAGAAAGGCGACAAATTGAACTGCTTCTTCTCGGACAGCCTCGGAAGGATCTCGCAGACCATTGAGGAAATATACATGGGTTTGAGTGAAAATGTCTCGAAGTTCCTGCTCAGCTAATGGACTATTTAGGAACTTTTTCAAATCCAGAAAACATTTTCTTCTGATGAACTTATCATTGCTTTGAAGACTTGCACAGATTTGCTTCACTTGGCTTGCTTTGTCCATACTATTAGCCCTTGAATTATCCATCAGACTAAAAACATTAGCAATTAACTCTGACATTCATTAATTTGAGGCAAATAAATTGATATTACCATAACAACACAAACAGGGTGAGCAGTCTATAGAGCAAGACTTATACCAGACGGACCCATGATACAATAATACATTGGATATTCCCAGGGGGGATATTTTGAGGATCCTATATTTTGTGCGGTAGGACATAAACAACCCCAAGACTAAGGTTATGGCGCGATCATATAGTTTGATAATCAGTGGGCGCGATTCTAGTTACCAGTTTTTCTTTACATTTTGGATCGAATGTTGTTAATGGTTTTTTAAATGGCCACAAAATGTGGAATAATGGGCGTAATCATATTATATTTTTTTTATAATTATTTTTATATATTTTTTTTACTCAGACCAAGTTGGAAGAAAAGAATGAAGCGGTGTGTGGGACTTAACCTAATTTACATCTTTGTTTTTRCGCGACTTAACCTAATTACACGTACCGGCTAGTTTTAAATTTAAAAAGATAATGGAAAAAGAGGATTTGCCAGAAACCATCAACATTGCAACGCTTTATAAATATACCACCGAATATAATGCAGACTCTGTTGAATGGTGTCCTCACGATCCTTGTAAGCATTTGTTTGTGTGTGGGACTTACCAATTAATAGAACACAAAGGTAAGACAACTGTTCATTATTGCAGCCATTTCAATTTAGTAAGATCCATCTTGCAGACAATAAGACGAGTAAACGAGTGGGTTGCATTTTACTATTCTCTGTCAGTCGTAATGGTTTAGAACTGCAGCAAAAGCTTGATACCCCAGCTGTTTTGGACCAAAAGTGGTGTCCGAACCCAATTGGAGGCCTTACTATATTAGGAGTAGCTAATGCAGAACGCAGTCTTGCGTTATACCAGATAGAAAATAATCAACTGAAATTTCTAACAAAGTTTGTCTTCCTTGACGATGATACAGAAACACTGATTTTGTCCCTTGATTGGTCAACTAATAAATATAGTTGCCAACAGCCCCATATAGCTTGTAGTGATTCTAAGGGAAATATTCATTTGTTGCAACTGGTGGAAAATGAACTGGTTTTGGAGCAGACTTTTCATGGCCATGAGTTTCAAGCCTGGATAACTGGGTTTTACTATTGGGATCCTAATATATTTTTTAGTGGCGGTGATGATTCCCTTATGTTGTTATTCGACAAAAGATGTGGAACTTCTCCCTTAAAAAAAATTCGTTATGATGCAGGTGTAACGGCGTTGCATTCCAATAAGTCTCATGAATACATAATAGCAGCAGGAAGGTTGGTTGATAATTACCCTAAAAATTGATTGTTCCTAGTGGCTTGTGGTATTTCAGTTATGATGAGCAAGTAAAATTGTTGGATACTCGCACCTGTAAGCCCATAGACAGCGTTCGAATGCCAGGGCCTCTATGGCGGCTAAAGTGGGATCCTTTCGTTCAAACACATCTGATAGCATCGTGTATGCTAGGAGGTGTACATATTATTAATACGGATCAGTGCAATAGTATGAGTATTATTGACAGTTACTACGAGCATGAAAATATTGCATATGGGGGAGACTGGTCTTTCCTAGATAGCTGTGAAGTGGATAAATTTGATCACAAAGGTAATCTTGTTTTTGCGTCTTGTTCCTTTTATGATAATTTGTTATGTGTATCGAAGTGTGCAGTTGATTTGCAAAGAGAGTAAACATATTTTAAAGAAGTGGTCAGTTATTACGCCCCTTTAGTTGCAATAACTAAACATTTGCACTGTCCATCCTAAAACCTCCTGTTCGCCAAATAATGTTAAAGAGTTGTGATGCAATAACCAGAAAAATGCATTTTTTTCTAAATGTAGAAATTTTTTGAATCTTTGCATAAGTTTAATAAAATTCCACATGTTTTCACAAACGCTTCATTACTAATCAACAAAGTTGTAAGTATTAAAGTTCTGAACGTTCTCTCTAAATGCTACAATGTTTAAGATGTTTGTCCAAGATTTCCAATACATCAAGCACTCCTAGCACTTAGTTGTAAACAGTAGATACAGAATGGCCGAACTTCTGGAGTGCTTCAGTTGAAAATATAGAATCAAAAATGTAAATTTTTTTAAAATTCCATGGTTTTATATCTATAAATAGGTATGTAAATAAACGTAATTAGTTTTCGTATTGGGAATGAATGAAGAGTGGTTTGGAGTCCACTGTAAATTTAGTTAACATATGCGACGCGTTTCGGTTATTTATAATATACAGGGTGGCAATTTTCTGAATCTTTGTATTCTTCTAACTTCTACATTTTTAAAGATAGAGAATCCGCTAAATGGGCAGTTTAACCGAATCCGTTAAATGGTTAAACTGCTTAACTTAGAAAAAAAGTTAAAACTGCCCTTAGGACAACTTTTTGCGTTGAATCAAATAAACTAGCACTCTTTATCATAGTCAACTTGATTTACGAGATAAAAAATAAACTTATGGTTTTTTAAATGGTAATCATAGTTGGCTGGCGGCCTATTAAAATCCTTATTTTTTTCTGAATTTAACGATATAATTGTTTGTATGTTTTTCTCTAAATTTGGAAAACGGTAATGAATAGGCATTCGAATTCTGCCCAATTTTGCCCATTTAACGGATTCTCCATCATTAGAAATGTGGATGTTACCCATACAAAGATTCAGAAAATGGCCACCCTGTATAACCATCATCAGGTAGCAGCACCTGAAAATACATAAGGAGTCAGTTGGGTGAACTTAGAGTGAAATGCAAGTTAAGTTATTCTAAAATTATCCCTAAAACTGCGTCAACGGAATTACAAGTGGAAAAAAGCTTCTGTTCGAAACAGCAAAACGCGTCGTGTATGTTAAATAAATGTATAGAGGACTTCATTCATTCACCCAATATGTTATCAAGCCACTACCTACCTCGGATTCAAGCAAAATTTGATATAATTAGCTTTGCTTAAATGTCTTTGCTTTGTTAGGCTTTACCACAGGTTACGAACCTCTAAAAATATAAAGCAAAAATATTAAATTTTAAGAGGCTGCCGAAGTGTAAGAATTAATTCGTCGGAAACGGTTAAAAAATTCTGAAATGTAATTTAAACATTTTCGATAGAATGTCTCAGGAACAGTTTTTCAATTGTGCTTTATAACGTATGTCTAAACTCATAATTCGTAAAAACCGAAAGTACTTTAAAGAATTTGAGATAGATAGGTAGATACAAATTTATTAAACATTTACATTGGTATAGGCACAAACAAAGTAACAACGTATTGACCAGTATCTCATGTATGTTCGTCCGGTTGCTCTCTTTGCCCATGATCTAAATAGGCGCTAGCCCTAAACATGGACATTCCCGAGCTAGCCATACGCACGACAACGTCAGGAGATAATCTTGAGTGGCGATTTTGGTTTTATTCGAGAGGGATTATACATATATACATTATATATATTGTATAAATAAGGAAAAATATATAGGCAATAAGGAAAAACAATCTTCCTAAAGGGAACCCAAAAATATCTTTTGCCTCGACCTTTAATCTTGATAATATCAGCCGTGGCGTAAAGTGCTGGCAGTTATAATCAGTAGCTGGCCTAGGCCACGCCCCCCCCTCTCTGGACGGTGCAAATACGAGCTAGCACCGACCAGAGCAAGGTAACACGAATCCAACCAGTCCGTGTTGGGTTTTTGCGTTTTCAGCCTGCTATGAACGCCGTACTGATTTTGCAGGAATAAGTGTTGGTTTGTCGTCACGTTTTCTTAGGGGACAAAATCCTCATAAAGTATGGGAAATTGGAATTTGAATTTTGAGAGAGAATTTAGAGATAACATTATGAGAATTTGAAATTTGCATAGAAGAATTTGAGAAGTGGTTGAAAATGTCGATTTTATCAGAAGGCTTTTTTTCAGTAGAACAATGCTTTATGATTTAGTATAAATTCTTAATCATTAGAAAGTTAGAAGAGTTTTTATTTGGAAAACGGTTAGAACCAATAGCACCAAGCAGTTTACAAAAATACACTAAACTTGTACTACAATGGTTTAATAAAAAAATAAGACCTTAAAACTAATTAACAAAAATAAAACAACAATTTACAGAATATTAGAAATGCATTCCTATGCCCTTCAACATCGGCAAGTCTTTGGTGGAATCAATCCTGCTCTATTCATCCTCCGCAAATAGTTCCTCTCTTTTTTGTCTGAAATCTTTTGCACGTCTATAATTACCACCGTGTTTGGGTGCTTTGTCATCGAGAATTGAAGATTTTGCTTCATCACTGATAAATTCTACATCTTCGTCCGGGTTTCGTTTGGTTCTGGCTAAATTTTGTCTAAGAACTTTCTGTGATTCATCTGGATTTATTTTGGTCTTTTCGCTTTGTTGACTTTCATTACCATTGCTTTCAAGTTCTTTTGATTGTCCCGCATGGTTCAGGTCCCAGTAATGTTCGCCATATCCCCCGTTTTTATCTCCCCATCTTACCTGCAACATTTGCATTATGTTTTTATTGGAGAACAATTAGTTTTAGGACTATGCAAAGAATTTTTTTTTCAATATTTACAATAAATGTTAATAATGAAGCAAAAGCAAGCTCAATTACTTTATATTTGAACTCTCCGTGATGAGGATGGCTCTTTTCATATCTATTACAAATATTGCTAGGAAGCAAATGAAGATAGATGATGTGCAGACATTTATAACAAAAAATAGCTACATGCATTACCTTTCCTTGATGGTTCAAGTTTTCCAAGTTTATTTTCTCAAATCTCTGCTCCCAGTTCTTTGGGTTTTCTGCTACGTGACCGAATTCGATCTCCTTTGGGTTATTTTGTGCCACATACATGTCCCTAAATAAAAAACAACATTTGAGGTCTGCGATTGAATATTTTGCCTTTAATTGAATGTTATAATTTTTGCATTAAAAAAATAACAAAAGTTTGGGCTCAACCGGGATTTGAACCCGGGACCTCTCGCACCCAAAGCGAGAATCATACCCCTAGACCATTGAGCCGCCATGTATAAATTCACAGAAATTTATAATAAAAAGTGTGGCCCAGATTAAAGATGTATTTGCTAATTTTAGTGTTGTAATCTTCAGAAAATGTTTTGTACATGTTGCTGTATATGACATAAAATATTGCGTATACCCACATATGATCTTTATTTCTCAATAGGCTATCCACCTATCGACGTCATTCTGCCAATATTGCGTATTTTATATGGAAGCGTACTTTTTCAAAACTATTATATGCATATGGAATAATTAGATTTACTTTTTTTTCGGTAAAAATATATTTGTGGAAAAACTGCAAAATATGTCCACAAGTGGTGCAATGAGGTAAATAAGTTTACGCTTTATTATTGATTATTTTTTAAGTTTTTCCCATATATCTTGCGAAACAAGATACTTTTTATGCAAAATGTAGGATACCATTTTCCTTTTGCTATTTAACCATTGACTGACAATTTAATATAAATATACGTATAT
>NW_026018165.1:6007836-6012823 GCF_020466585.1 Dendroctonus ponderosae
TTTAAAATAATTCATGTATACGTACTGGAAGTATTTGGTGGCAGCATTACGCTGATCATTTGCTTGCCTATGCCCAATTAATTCACTATCGGTTGGTATTTTGTCTTTTGGTAATGGCACTGAGTGCACCTCTAAACTGCTTAAACACAATAATGCCACTGATAAAAACTACAATAAAAAAATCAATTAATCTTCAGTTCTACTTATGTGAAAAAGTTGCGCAGTACATTGAAAAAACTTATATTATAGGTACCTTGAGACACATTTGGGTACGATGCAATTGAACACTGTTGGATGGTAAACTGGCAGTTTGGTTAAGAAAATTCGCTTTTATAGCACGTTTCACATTGGGCTTAAAATTTTATTTCACGTGACGATTTCGCCGCTCTTTCCTCAAGACTGAACACAAAAAACCGACATTTATCTAGTTCATTGGCCATAAGAATGGTAAATGAGCCATGTAATTGGATAGAAGTAAACTGATCTTAGCAGTGAAATAAAAGATATATTTAGTGTTGAAGAAGCTATTTCCAGCTTTCGAGTTTAAAAACTACTTTAATTAGTCCAATTAATGGTACCTGCAGGCACCTGAACATCTAATCACTGAGTAGGACTTATATATCTCTGATTTAGTTCTTCTTTTATATAAACAAGTAATTGGACACATTTTTTACGCTTTAAAGTTCATTCATTCCAATAAACTATCAACACAACAGTCGTACTTTGAGGTCGAATACTTTTCTTAGTTCGCGGCTCGGATTATTTTTTGTGCGGTATATGGGGAAATACACAATTTGCGAAATATGTTAGCAATCGCTGATCATTTCTAGAAGGAAAAATGGACACCTCATGTATAAGAAATTATTTAATTTAAAGCGATTTGAGATGTGAAGGATTCGGGAAAAAATTCGCTGCGCAACAGCATTTGTGAAATTGGATCATTTTAGATTAGATTTTGTATTATGGGTAAAAATTTTGTGAATTTTTTATTAGAAAAATCACTTCTTTAGGTTTTAAGTTATTTTTAATAAATACTTGTGATATATCTTCCTAAATCTAAAATTTGAATTTAAAGAAATACTATTTTGTTTGTCTATTTGTATATGTTATTAACCTTATCTAGTTCATTTTGCAATTTGTCTCTTGATTTCAACCTAAACGAATCAATAAAAAATACAGTTGAATACTTTCATGCACATTCTATTTTGCTCTTAACAATACCCGAAAGCAAATGCTGCTTTCTCGAAACCAGCAAAAAGCCCTAAACCGCAACAAGCATTGAAATTTCTTTACCGCACTTATTTTTTGGCACCAAGACTTAATGTTTATGATTTTGCTACTTAAAAAGCACAATTCAGAATCGAATGATTTGTTAAGACAAACCGCCAGCCATAAATACAAAACAATAAATATTTGGATTAGGTTCATTGTCCATAAATAGTGGCAAAAAGTATCGAACACGCCAGAATTCGGTTGGTTTTTCGGTTGAGCAATTTGAAATTAGATAGGGTATTTGGTAGACAGTGTAAAAAATTATTATTATACAGTTATAATTAGGTGAACAAACTTTTACAGTAGATTCTATGATAGAAAATAATGCTGGTGTGGTAACGAACCAGTCCTAAAATGCTTCGTTATGATAAGTTATATGATAAATTAACCAAAAAGAATATAACTACCATAAACCAAATAAAAAAGGAGGAAACTGCATATACAGGGTCACATAAAAGCACCTTTTACCATTGTTAACGTATCTTTATTCGGCTGACTTTTTATGAAACTGAAGTATTTAGACAAATATTGTACAGTTGTTAGTGAGACTTTACTTATACGTTGATCAATGTGTACATTCTTTTATAGAACGTTTTGCGAAAAGGGATATTTCGCGTCTTTCTAACGTGACTTACTAATTAGTTTTAAAATATAAAAATTATACATAAATATTTTGTTGTCTAAGTTTCCACTCTTTGTGTTATAAAATTTTATCCCAGCCTCATTAATATTTATTAAGTACTTCATTTTTTAAATAATCTGTTTATATATATTTTATACATTAAATTATTTTCAATTGATTTGTCCTGGCGGTTATAAATTTTGTATTCTAGCCATTAAGAAGGAAGTAGCATTTCATCCTGCTTGATATATCAATTTATATAAATGACAATTACAAGCCAAACACTTCAATGTAAATGGTTCGAACTTTTTAAGAGTTTAATCCAATAGCGAATGTTTAGGAAAACTTAAATTTAAATTTAATTAAAATTAATTGTTATTTAAAAACTACTAACTACTAAAACTCAATACTTATATTGATATAATATATAAATTATATTCATATAAATAAAAAGTAAACGTTTATATATCAGTATAATAATACTTAACTACTATTTGGTCATAAATATGGGCAAATAACGATGGCATTAAATTGCGAACTTGTATAAACATTTTCTAACAAAACTGGCAGAAACTAATCAAACTATATTTTACTATTATAATTTTATAGTTCTAGTTGGGCCATAAAATTTTGCTACATTCATAGATCAACAATCATAGACTTATTTATCAATCCTGGGTAATTGTAAAATACAATAGCACGATTTGTGTATGTGATCATCAACACAATTCAATTTAGGTAAACTTGTGTAACTTGAACAAATTAAATGTGTTATACCTCGGTAAAGGACGAATCATTTAAAAATGCATTTAACATCGATCCATTTACATCAACGTGCCCCTGATTACGCTTCATCGATAAATTCAAACTATATTCTTTTGAGTCATAATTTTTGTCCATTAAATTGCTTTCAGAAATTGAACGCATTTCAAAATTTTCAAGCGGCACTGTTGACCGTAATTTCAGCATTAACTCTTTGTAGCTCGAGAATATTAAAGTAAATTTTTGGAAATAGTTGCCCACAATCATTGGTAGGTCTTTGTCAAACACTAAATCACAAAACATAACTACTTCTTCGCCAGATGTTGGTGTTGTTGGTAATTGAGCATTGTTCAGTTTGATTGCAGCAATCTCTTCATTTGAATCTTCCAAGCTGCAGAGGAAACAACAGCTTGAATCTTCGGAATATTGAGTCACACCTACTACTTGAATGTTGTTATTCTTTGGATAGTAGCTTGGAGTGAATTTCAAAATTTCTTCTATCAAGTAGAACACATATAATTTATAGCAGTTTCTCGAACGAGTTGTTTCTACAGGTTCAACCAATCTGTGGTCAAGACTTTCGGTATTTGCAGTACACTTGGGATTCTTTACTGATGAGGATAGTACTTGATTATTGTCTTCTAGTGAAATTTTATTTATACCGTCTAATACTTCATCCGAAACATGCTTATAACATTCGTTAACTAACTGTGTAAGCATGTGTATATCGCTAACTCCCGTTTTATTGTTGCTGTTGTTTTCCTCTAATGTTTTCGGTTCTAACTTACGGGGTTTGGGGCGGAACTGAATTTTTTTCGGTTTTTTCTTCAATGGTGTAGTTTCAATTATATATTCCTCACAACTGACATTCATACTGATTCACAAAAAAACGCTTCTTTGCTTGATTGAATTGTTAAAACCGACAAAAAACGGTAAACAAACATTTGAATTTTTATTGTAGTTCTTCGTTTAGACCACAGAACATAGGGGGGAAATTTTGTGGTTTAGACAACAGACATTTCCACAGAACATCCCCCCAGAACAAGGAGGATATTCTGTGAACATTTCTTGTTCGTAGATGTTCAGGGTGTTCTGTGGTTCGTAATGTTAACAGGGCATTTATTGAAAATAGCTGAAAAATATGTTTTCAACTGCTTAATTTATAAATAAAAATATTCGGATTAATTATTTAATTTTTTTTAACTTTGTGTGTAATTTCAGTGTACTAACAACTTACAATAACAGAAATTTTTTATTTTAGTATCGTATTAGCACCTGTCTCTGTTTAACTCACAGCAACATCGATAAAATAGCTACTGACTTTCCAACATAATGCATACATAATTAAATAAATCAGTAGTTAAAAAACGATTATTTGTTCTTGCCTGGATCTATTTTAGCTTTACTGTTTTTATTAGTCTAATATGGTTTTATTATTCTGTATGGCAGCCATTTTCGATTTTCTTCACGTGGATTACGTCACTGTCGACACATTGTCGATTGTCTGTCATGGGGTTAATTTGAAAAGTGTCTAACCTTGATCCAGTTTTCATTAATTTATTATAATACAAAAATCATGGAAATTTGGAAGATATTTTGTTTATGCTTTATTATTCACAGTGCATTGGCTTTCGAGGATAACGAAGATAATGAGTTTGCCGAATTCGAAGATTTTGATGAATCTGACTCCAATATCATTGAAGAGGAACGAATTGATCAAAAAGGAAACGAACAGGATAAGTTTGTGCCACTTTCCCGAGAAAAAGAACCAGAAAAATCGGTACAGGTAGAAAGCGATGAAGAGGTAAGTTTGATTTATGCGAATTTACAATGATCTAGAAGTTTTTGGCAAGTTATACATGTTTTAGTCTTTAAATAATTCAGTAATAAATATATATACAGGGTTGCTCATTAGTGCGTCAAAGTGCGATATCTCAGTAAATATGAACTTTACAAGAAAATACGTCCTACGAAAGTTTTTCATGTTTAAAAGGTCCACATTTTAAAATTACTTTCCAATATACGGGGGGTATCATAAACGTGTGGTAGTTACCAACTTTGGTTTTTTAAATGGAACCGCCCCTTTTTTCATTCATTTTCAGATTTGTCGTCAAAATTTAAGTTAAGTTTGTGTCAAACGTTTTACCTGAAAAATTTACGATTTCCGAGTTATTCGTAAAAATGTGAAAGTTTTGACAGCTACTGGGTTCCACAGAAATCGATGCTGTACACTACTCGCTGCGAATTTTGGAAAACAGTTTTCAGCGATTCTAACAGAACATCATGATCTACGCGTAGATATGTTTTAAATTATAAGGAAATACTTCTAAA
>NW_026018165.1:6013822-6030400 GCF_020466585.1 Dendroctonus ponderosae
AAACGGTTGAAACAAACATAAATTAAAATTGAACGGCCAATCTGAAAATAACAAAAAAAAGGGGGGGTTTCATTTAAAAAACCAGAGTTGGTAACTACCACACGTTTATGATGCACCTTGTATATTGGAAAGTAATTTTAGAATGTGGACCTTTTAAACGTGAAAAACTTTCGTTGGACGAATTTTCTTGTAAACTTCATATTTACTGAGATATCGCACTTTGACGCACTAATGAGCAACCCTGTATATTCCAAAAACTTTAAAAAGTAAAGGCATATTTCCTTTTCAAGTCGCTCGAAAGCCATCGTATCGATCGTTTAGAAAATGAACTTTAAAATGTTCTAGCCTTGTTCGGATGTCCTCCTGGCTAATACCTCTACCTCTAGTCTTATTCTAAGTTTTCAGATAATATTAAATTGAAAGGTTTAGGAACTTTAGGTTTTCTTATCAGACAGTCAACATTTTCAAGTCGCCCCCATTGTAAGATTGTATAACTCATCAGATCGTGAAATATAATACATGTAATGCCTCAGAAAAGGTTGCGTGAAAGTCTAGTTTTAATCCCTTTAGTAAACAAGTTGTTGTCTGATATGGAATTCCGTTGCCTTGTTAAGGCTCGAGTCATACTTTAGATTAAACATTTTTAAACATAATGATTTTAATTATGTAAAATAATGAACAATTTATGAGATGTTCGATCGAAAATACGCCTCAAAATAAGGTAGAAAAAGTAATTGAAAAACCATATATAAAAAACATCTTCCTAAAACATATTGACATATAGTATTTCAATAATTTAACTTTAAATCAACAGTTATCATGGTCAATATTATATAGTTATATTTTCCAATCTTGCACTTTCAAGGTAAAAGTTGAAGATGAAATCGATATCGATCCAGAATTCGAGCACTTTCAAGATGCAGATGAGTTTGAAGGCTTTGAGGAAAAAGAGGAAAAACCCGTTTCAGAGCCAAAGATAACTATAGCCAAGGTTCCTGTTAACTTGACGCTTAACTGGGAGAATTATTATCTTGAAATACTAATGGCAACAGGATTGGTTGCTTACTTTATGAATTATATGCTAGGTAGTTGTCGCATGGTTTTTAAATATGTTACGCAGTTACATCTATTTTAAGCTCCAAGAGTCATTGGAATTGTTTTACTTTTAAGGTAGAAAAAAAAATGGTAAAATTGCCAACACATGGTTTCAAGCGCATAGGCAAATTCTCGAGGAAAACTTTGCTTTGGTTGGTGATGATGGAAGCCAAGAACGAAATGATGATGTTAACTTTATTAAGGAAAGTGAAAGTGTGTTTTTGTTGTGGTGCAGTGGGAGAACTTGCTGTGAAGGAATGCTGGTGGAGTTACGAATGATTAAGGTAAATAAGCCCTAAAGAAGGTCTTTGTATCAGCTTTAAGTCGAAACGTTTTACATCAACATGGGTTTCAGCGTCATGATTTAGTAGGACTCGTGGCGAATTTGATGAAACCATCATTGGACCAGATACACATAACAGTGATGATGAACAAAGAGGATATGGATTCCTTCGTATTTGCGGTTGCTAGTAAAAAAACAGCACTGCAAATGACGAAAGATTTACAGGATATTAGCATTTATTGTCCTGAAAGAAAGGTTTATAGATTTTGATTGGATTGGGCTTTCAGATTTTTTGAATGGATGAATTTCAGGGCGGAGAAAAATTTAACATCCCGACCAGCTTTCAAGTGATGTCAGAAATGGGCGAAGTTTCTTCCGCGATTTTAGACACTAAAATAGATGCCATATTAAACAAGTATCCAGAATATGTCGATTATATTCACTTTTCGGACCAATTTTCTGGCGTAAAACCGCAAGAAGATACTAGTTCTAGTACTCCAAATAAATTACCTGATGTAGATAAGGTTCGTAAACAATTTGCACACCAATCGAAAGTTTTGTAACACCGCAATATTTTATTTTCTGTGGTTTTCATAGGTATTAAGGTTTGGATTTAACCTGCCAACTAAAGGTGTGCCAATTGAGGAAGCCGTAACAAGACTGAAACCATTAATGAGTATGGTATTTTACTCAATTGATAAAATTAAGAGATATCGCTTGTCAAAAGAAGGTGAGAAGCATTTGAAAACCTATGAATTATGTATGCAATATCATATGCATTACAGGGAAAGTAAAGGCTATTAAAAACCGACAGAAAGTTGAAGGAGCCTATCTAAAATCTACTCATCAAGCTCGAGCTGAAGCTGCGGCCGCTGTACGGATAGAAAAGAAACGCCAGGAAAAAGAACGAGTAATGGCTGAAGAAGATCCGGAAAAACAGAGGCGTTGGGAAATAAAAGAAGAGAAACGCCAAGCCAAAAAGAGAGCGCCCCGAATGAAGCAGCTGAAGGTAAAAGCTCTATAAAACGACCTAATTCAATGTAGTTAATAAAACTGGGTATTTGGTTTAAGATTCAATTGTTAAGCGGGAAAAATATTCCCATTACTTTAGTATTGTAAGATAATTCGTACTTTTCATGCAATAACATTGATTTCCTTTTGAATATACCAATATTTATAACGATCAGTCTTGTTAAATACCTAATTGTCCTCACCATTTTTCATACTTCTGCCAGTGAGCCACACTAAATTCAGGTGACTAGTGAACTAGGAACATTCTGAAACTAGATTGATTAATCGCATCCCCTTCCATAAACGGAATAATGCAAAGGCCGTCAATTCGAGCAGCATGCAATGAAAGACGCAGACTATGCTGGTTATAGTTTTGAATATTCTTAATTGACTGCATAAACGCCATTCTAATCATTGCAACAATGTAATTATGTTCTATACTTCCTGAAACAGTTCACCTAAAGGGGTTCAAACGTAAAAAATCTCCTATTGAATCTCAGGACTCAAGACTACTTTTACTGCGGTTATGTACACCAATAAAAAAATTAAACGCTTTAGTTTAGTTTGGGTCACGCAGGGAGCAAGGAAGAAACTTCATTTTTGTGTAGTCATTTATTTGAAAGAATCTTAAATTCTTTGGCGACTGCTACAGGAGCCGATTTGGCCTACTCCTCCAACCTGTCCTTTTTAACAGGACGCGTAAAGGCAGCCTTATCGGCAGGAGTCTGGAACCGACCATGACCGAATTTGGAGGGTGTATCGATGAACTTAATATTGATCTTCTCCAGAGCAACACACTGGAGTGCACAAGGAGCGACTGAAAAAATAAACATGGTAAATACCACATGGGATATAGATTAGATTAATCGGTACAATTGAATAACCATTTATCAGTGGCAACTTACCTTTCTCAAAGTGATGAACAGGTTTCTTAGGCCCCATGCAACAACCCTTAATCATGATGTGGTCATTGTTAACTTCACCATAATGGGGGAATTCTCCTATGGGGATAATGATCTTCTCTGAAAGATCGTGTTCAGTAGAAGCGTTGTTCTTGATAACCTGGAAAAAACCTCAAATGTAGAAGAGTAACGCGAAAACAAGTTAGTAAATACTATTGACAAAAGAATCAGTCCTATCATTCAGAATCACGAAGTATTCATAATCCTTTTGGCTCTATAGTATCATCATTTAACCAGAAAACCGTTGAACAAAACTGAATTTATTCCTTGTACTTACTTTGCCGTTGACACTCTGGAAGGATGCCATGCTCCAATACAGGCAAGTTTCCCTTAGACCTTTGTGAGTCTTACGGGGCAATTTCTTCGTATGCTATCTTGAGGTAACACCTGGTGAAAAAGCCATAATTAGACCCACAGTTATGCGATCAATAATAATTTTTAAATATGGTCAGTAGGAAGGCAGCATGGTTATATTCTCAATTATAATCAGAAAACACGTTCCATGAAATTCCATCATAATATGTTAATGAATGACTATATGTTAGGACACTTACCTTTGCCCTTGGTAATTCCGATAATAATTTTGTCTTGGCCAAATACTTGTTTGACAGGGAAGGGCTCTTCCAGATGTTCTTCAGCCCATGCAACTTTTTCAGCAATGGCACCGCCATTAATTGCATAATCTGAGCGTTCTTTTGCCTTTGCTTGAGCAGTTTAATCTAAATTATAAAAATTTTCATTAACACAACTCAGCAGATTGTCGTACATCAAAATTAATGGTTTAAAAAAATGGGTATGTGAGAAATATGGTTTTCAATGTGCCATAGTCCAGGGACTTACACACTGTTTCAGGAATATATTTCCCGCACCACCCTAGGGGTGCATGTTCTATGACACTATGGCAGAAGCCCCGTTGAAAAAGGACTCCCATTGCCAACAGCAGGAGGGTAAGCTCCTAACTGACCATGTCAATAACAATATATTGATTTTTTTCTGTAATAACGTGATTCATAAAGCTTCCCTGATATTTTATGGCGTTTATCTAGTAGTGTGGAAATAGTATTCGATGGATTAGCTACTTACTTGAACCTAGACGATCAGCTTCAGGAACCACGTGGGTCATACCAACTTTGTATTGTATGCACGGGTTTTGATGGGCCATCCTTAGGGAACGCCTTGACCTACCACGATGCCTCTTGGGCCTTTTTTGGGGGTAGAAGTCCATGAAACTGTGACGAGAGGCACTGATCTTTCGGTGAGACTGCAAAAATTAAAGGTGGCTTTAGCTTGCTGCATTTGTTGAAGCAGATGTAGTAGAACGGCTAACAGAGAATCAGACCGCCCTAGAATAGCATCCACATGGGTATTCAGTTTATAACCTTAAACGAATTTTCTCTAAATCATCATTTTAGCTTAAAAATAGTATACTGAAAATATTCAAAACAGTAGCAAATAAGAAAAAATATATATACAGGCTAATAATATTGAATGATTGACTTTATAAAAGAAGATTTAAAAATTACGCACATCTTACCATAGATAAAGACTGAAAGCAGAGACAAGCACTTGTCCTTACTGAAACTTGTCCACAGAACAAGGCTTATTGTGTAATAACTTGTCTCTGACTGAATACCAAAACACAAATGAAAGCAGAGTATCTCTGTGATAAGCACCATAGAGTAAGTAAAATAACTTATTTTACTTACTCTATGATAAGCACACGATGAACACAACATATCCCCCCTGGTTCTGTGGTTATGGAAGGGGGTATGTTCTGTGACGATGAATAACTCGAACCAGGGTTGCCAGGTCCGAAAATCGAGTGTCGGTAGATAAGCTTGAGACTTTTCGGTAGAAAATCGGTACTCATTTTTCTTTCATTATTAAAGGCTCCCTGAAATCGCGCGTTTTTCAAATTTTTTAAACTTTCAGGAATACTAAAATAAACATAAGTCAGTAAAGAAGTAAATATGAAATTGTACGCGTTTTTAGCTTACTTCTCAACTTAGTTTTCATTAGATTAACCCATGATACAATGCATACATGAATGTATACATGCATACATGAATGTATTCATTGTATCATAAGATTAACCTATGAAAATATCTGTTCAACTTGGCTGATGAGTAGGTAATAAGTAGGTTACAAATACAATTGGAAACACGAATGTACCAGCTCCATATTTCAATATTGGTACTTGGCTCCAAAACTCAGATTTGGCTTTGATTGGCTCTAAAACAAAAAAATACTGGGGAACCTGATTTCACTATTGCAGGATCCATAAAACATAATTTTATCATATTTATGATCTATATGGCGGGCTTGATTCATTTTATGTTTGAAAAAGAACTCTAAAATACGAGGTGTGCTAAAATAAAATGTCTGCTATTACCAACGTACTTTGATGTTATATTATTTTAAGTAATCCACGTACATTTTTTCAACTTTTATTTGTTACTTTTCGGTAGAAATCTGCATGGTCATCGGTAGGTTCCTTGACAAATCGGTAGATCTACCGAAAAATCGGTAGACCTGGCATCCCTGCTTCGAACACTAGCACGAACAGAGACAAGACTAGCGCATATAAGCCAACCTGACTCGTTATTTAAATGACATGCGCAAGTGAGTTTGAGGTTACGTTAGGCAAAGTGTGGCGAACTCTATCAGCTACTTATCAAGTAGCAGCCACAGATTACAGAGAACCTCTGTGATCTGTGGTAGCAGCTCCAACCGAAACAACAAACGCTATATCTCACCCAATAATATCTGCGCCGTTTGGGTTCAAATACAACTTCCAATCTGTATACTGTCTTACGGACGAGACCAATAAATAGGCCCGGGATCTAAGCAGTAATAGATACTATTTACTCTATGGCTGAATGTGACCAATGAATACAAGGTAGGATCTTGCGCCGATTTGCGTGACGTCAGTGGAAATCACTGCGTTTCGTGATTTTTGCCTGTCTGCTAAATGTGATTAAATATAGCTTATTTAGTCTTTGTCACATTTTTTAATAAATCTTCTTTATAATTACAAAATGCTTTGCAGCTAGTTTTAAACTTGAAAATGAATAGTAACATAAATTTATTTATTTTGTAGGCTAGTATAGTTGCCAGATGTGCACTAAAGTATAGCCTTTGCTTTTGGCAAGTACCCCAAAAGTTCGAATTGCAAATTCCTCTCATAATCATCATTTTTGAAATACGAATATGCCCTCAGATAATCGTATCCGCACGACAACAAGCATTCTCCCATAGATTGCACACGTTCTACAGTGAACTTTCCAACTGTCAAACTTGTTTGTCTACAAGATTCCCAAATACGCCCAAACGCATTCACCCCATGATTCAATGAAGTCATTGAATGATATAATGTTAATAATGTAATTGTTTCGTTTGGCTCTAACGGATTTTACGAATGACACTCTGGCAACACAGCAAGCTAAAACACTGAAAATCAGAGATTTTGTAAATACTTTTTTAGGGTATTTTTCTTAGCAATAAGCCCAAATCAGGTTCTAAACGCGATTTTGAAATCATTGAGCTATACAACAATGCAAACCATGTCCTCATATAACTTTCCACTTTTGAACTATTGCGTTTTAAATTCAATGAAAATCTGCTACATGCATTTTAAATGGGATCAGCTGTTCACTTTACCAAAGTGCTAACCAGTGACGTCATGTGCGCACGAAAATCGAGTTTTCGACCGATTAATATTCTACCTTGTATTCATTGTATCATGGATCAGCATCGTAGGCGAGCCCTGTTATTTTAAATATCGATAACAGGTACCGACTGTTCCATACCAATATCTGTTCCAAAATATTTGTGACAAGAATTTCGTGTCATCCCTAGTACGAAACCACTCCACATGGATCTGACAGAGACGTTTGAACTGTCAAGCATTTCAAAGTTTTGTGGGGACAATTGTAAATATAAATATTGATAAACCAGATAAACAATACTAAATTGAACAATTTCAGTTTGAACGGTTAGTGCTGGTAATTCGTGACTTTGCTGCATCCAAAATGTAGATGTTTTCTAATGCGTTTCTGTAACGCAAGGAATACCACTTGACAAACATTTCAGCCCTTTGTTCTTCGGTTAATTGTTGTTGATAGTGAATCCCAAATAAAGGGCATTTTACACCGTTTGCACCCTTTTGTTATACAATACGTGAACATGTTTGTCATATTTTCTACTACTAACTGATTTCGAGTTATTTGCAATACTTCGTACAATCAAACTGAACGTTCAGCACATTACTACTTAAAAACGATAAAGAAATGGATCGAATAGAATTGGGGGACCAAGTGTATGCTGCAGAGAGGATTATGAAGAAACGGAACCGCAAGGTACTAACAATCGAGTTCTTAAATGTAGAGATAATGATAATAATAAGTAAATTATAAAATAATCAGAAATAGTTTGTCCTATTTCTGCTTAATTTTTAGACTTTTTACGCTTTAAATATGTACGTAATTTGGTCCAAACGATGTTTTTATCTTTGTAACACAATCATAGTTTCGCTTGCATCCGCTTTTGCTTTCCCGCGCAAATAAACGTACAAGTAATGTACTTAGTAAACTGACATATTTTATTATTCATTACATAAGAAAACGTTTTTTGAGCAATATATCGTGCAGAAGAGAGTTTTTGACTCGTGATAAGACAATGAGGTCTGTTAATTTTGGAAATATGCAGTCAATTTTTGTGCAATTTTCCATTGTGCAATAAAAATGTGCAATAAATTGATAATATAATTTACAGCATACTTTAGTATCCTCGGAAAAAGCATAAGACACGAGACTAAACTTTGACAACAATTGACTAGAAATCGATTTCACCTGTAGTAAATAATAATAAAATCAGTTGAGATACTTAACAAGGCTGCTTTTGAAAAACCACGGCGAATATTGCGCCTACTTTAAGTTAAAAGTTTAATTAAAGCTCTGAAAAATATCAACGGCCGTTTTGGTTTTCTACTTTACGCAAATGCAAGCGTAAACACCGTTATAAACTCTGTTGATAATCTATTCGATTATTACACGAAACAAATAATTACGAATCAAACGTTGTTCTCAGGGTATAGTCGAATTTTACGTGAAATGGAAAGGCTGGAGTCAAAAGCACAACACATGGGAACCAGAGGAGAACATTCTGGATGCAAGGCTGATTGAATTATTTGAACTTTCACAGAGAAATGAAGGAAGTGCCAAAAGGGGTCCCAAAAGAAAAGAAAAGAAAGAATCCCAGAGGGAAGTTGAAACCGAAGATGAAGGCACGTTGCATGTTATTTGCCGTTTTAGAGTAGCGAATGAGATATTGTGTCTCAACAATACAGGCTATTCAAATTGAATATGTACAGTGTCCAGATGATCAATAAATTTTCCTGATTGCAGGCGATGAAAGCCAAGATGAAGCCCCTACAACTCATATTTCAAGCGGTAAATACGACAGGAAAAAGGATACAGATAAGAATCAAGACGATATTGTCAATAAGAAAAGTGAAGAACGCGAAATTGTTCCCGGTTTAATTGAAGATGAAGAAACTAGGACAGGTACATTATTACCGAATAAAGTCACTTTTAATAGAAGGCGTATTAACTTCCAGGGTCGGAAGACACATCAGAATCGACTTCAACCGCAGCACCGATTTCAGCAGATAATGAAAATTCAAACAGTTCAAGCAGTGAAGATAGGAGACCACTTTTGTCGCGAATAGAAGCAGGAACTAAACGAAAAGCTGAAGTTTTATCCACTGAGAGTGGAAAAATTGGAGTTACTATAACTACCAGTCCGACTAATCTTAGTCCACCACCACCCAAAATAAAACACGAAGTAATTTTCTAGTTAAGACAAATTTATGCATTGCATAAATTGAATTGTTACAGGCCAAACAGCAGTCCTTAGACAAGAAAAATGTTGATGCCGATGCCGACATAGCTAATTCTTCTACTAAAGAATCTATCCCTTCGGCAGAGTCTGAGAAACGACCTGTGAAAGTTGAGGTACTTGTACATCTGTGCGAATTCTCTCTGAATGCCCTATTACTATCCATCTTAGGAAACACTTTAAAACTATTCAATTGTTGCAGATTAAGAAAGGAGATATTGTGCCTCTACCATTGAATGGTCATAATAACAACAATAACGGTTCGCACGAATCGTCAGAGTTGACTAGTCCTGGTTCCCAATATTGGCTTTCCCGAAATCCAGTAGCTGATCAAGTTTTCATCACCGATGTAACCGTTAATTTGAAAACCGTAACAATTAGAGAGTGCAAGACAGGCAAAGGGTTTTTCAAAGAACGGGAGGATGAGAAAAATAAACATTCAAACGATGTGATCTAAAGGTACTCTGGTGACTTTTGTATATATATGGTTATAAGACAAGATCTTCATCGTAAGGTGAATAAAATGTACAAATTAGGCTTATACACGTTGGTATTTAGGAGAAATGATTCTAAAAGACTGGTTGGTGCTATGATAGGATAAAACTTTTTTTTGTAGCGATTCTTATACAAAAGTTTCTTCATTCGTAACTAGTCCTAAAAAGTCGAGACATTGTTTTATATACTTAAAAAAAAAAGCGGAAATAACACGTACTAGTCGGATATTAGCAACATTTAATTGTCTCTTGTGGGAATTAATTGTTCTGATTTTCTTACAATGTTGCAGCACTAATTGTTATCTAATTTTTAAAGAATTATTTACTATAGAAAGTTTTTAGCGGTTAATAACCTTGTTAATGCATTTCATTTGAAAATGGTTTTGGTCCGGATAATTGTCGTTACACGGTTGTTTTTCCGAAGTTGCTAAACATTTTGAAACGGTTTGAATGTAAACAAGAATGTTTTTCAAGTCAATTTTAGCTGACTTAATTTTATTATTGCCTAAAACTTAATGTACTATATTTATTTAATTTCAATTTATGTCATTTCTTCAATTTTTGACAACTATTTAATTTTAAGTTTTACCTTTATTTATTAGCGTATTTATTTATTTATTATTAATTTTAGGATATGCTTTGCTACGAGGCTTTAATACTGGCATTTTAATATTGGATTTTTCAGATAATTCTTACATTAATAAAATGTAATTTTTGATCTGAAAATATCTGCTTTTATAATATTGTCAGGCAGTAAATTATTTTTACGGCTAATTTTAGTCTGAACTCAATCGAGTTACTGTAGTCATTATTTTTCTATTGTCTAGCAGTAGGTAGCTACTAATAATAGTTTCTCTTTTGGGACTATATTCGGATTCTTTACTAAATTGAATAAAATCGTGACTTCATCAATTTTAATGCTTACAGTGGATTAATTGGAACAAATTTTATACACGTTTAAAGAATTACTGCTGGTTGTTGGCTACTGGCTTTCAAACATCGGGTCTTCAAATATTGTTTATAGTTAACAATTGTTCATATGTTATGTTAGTTTACTTCATATGGCCAATTCTTTCCCTGAATAAAGTGAAGATTTAGTATAGCTGATTTTTTGATTTGATAATTTTTAACTTTGCATCGGTTTGAGCCGCTTTAAAAGTGAGTATTACAGAAATAGTATTAAACAATGCGGACAAATCTTGGAATATTAGATTCATATTGAATCGATCGGCATTATAATTACGATATTTTTAAATACATCAAATACATTTTCCCTTAAGTTAGATATAGAAATACTTCAAAACAACACAATATTTCCAAGCAAACAATTACTATCAAGCTGCTCAAACAAAACAATATCCTCTAGTTGGTCAAACAAAATGAACTACCCCAACTGTAAAATATTACCAATAAATCTGTAGCAAAACAACTCGGAGATATATCGGGTAAAAAGCAGCCGGGGCGAAATTTATGTGCTCTTTCGTGTTTCTGTGGCTCCTAAATAGGGTATAACTTGGCAGGGTAAAAACGAAATTAATGTCTATTTCTAACAGACCCATGTAAATAATTTTGAAAACGGCTGCCATTAATTCGAATTTCTGTTAGGTATTGGACAATCTATATTTAAAGGACGGGATTTTGAGAAATTGATATATTTTTATTTATTCTGACCGGAAAATATATTGAACGAATAATTCACAATTTTTTTTAATTTAAAATCCCGAATTTAAATTAAATTTTGAGTTTTATCATTATCACAAAGTGGCTTAAATTCAGTTGCAGATTATTAGAACAGGAAAACATTCTAATAAAAAATCTCATATTTTGCGAAGACGAAGACGATTTTGAAATAATTAGTGGACAATTTCAAAATGTTTAATGCCTAAAATCCAGGAATTTTACCTTCTATTAATTTAATGTTTCTATTCTATTTTGTTCTCCATTCTATTTTGTGTTCTTGTTCTTTCGCATTTAATTATCTGTAATATAACTTTTGTTTTTTCAATTCTTGCAGCTCATCGTTCGACCATCAATTTTTCTCTTTGGATGTACTTTATTTTATACCTTCTTTGACTGCTTGGTGCTCTCCTTTTGTTATTATTTTAGTTAAGTTTTCAGTTGTTTCATGACTATATTCTTGTGGTAGTTGTTGATCTAACCTTTGCTTATAAAATTGTCTTGTACTCCCGTTTCAATTATGTTGTTTCTCATTTGATTTTGTAGGTGTATAATTTTTGTGAGACTTATTTTCGAGATTTGCTTCATTATTACATAATCGATAATTGATCTTAGATTTCTAGTAATTGGATTCATGCGTTTGTGTAGGTTTTTATGTTTTAAACAGCCATTCATGATCTTCAGTGAGTTTCCTGCTCTTCTACCGCATTTAAGTCATTAAGCATAATTACTTTTCTCGTTTGACCTGCTTTGGAGACGAGTTATAGTGATTCATAGTATTTTTCTTATATTATGTATGTTCCAATTATCGTTATTTTTGATCTTTTGAAGTTGAGGTTGATGATTCTCTCGCTTATTGCTTGTTTTTGAAATTTTTTAATATGAGTATCGACACCACGACTAAAAACCCGATTTACCAAAGTTCCCTTACTAATGTATCTAGCTTTAGCTCCCTGATATAAATGAAAAATTAATCTCCAGGGGTTTTTCAAATTTGACAAGGACAAAACTGGACATCCCGAATTAGGGACAGCAAATCGGTTACGCCGCTTCTTCCGGCAGCGTCATTAATTTTCATCAGCTGAAATTATAACGCACTTAGAAGCAACAAAAACATTTGATTAATTTATTTCATCTCAGTAGTTTGTAGTGGCTTTAATTAAAGTTTGAAGGTGCCTTGCCGTCTAGCTATAACATCTAAATAACTCATCTCTATCCAAAGCTGAACTTGATTAGATTCTACTTATTTAATCTTATTGAAAACATAAAATCGAAAGTGCAGCATATAAATGTTAAATCCGAGTACGACGATTCTGAGGATTATATTAGTATATTGTTAGTATTCTTTACTAGTGGATGTAAAATATTGTGCGCGATTTGCTTCATCAACATTTTAGGGAACTTCGGGATGTTCCATTTTTGAGCGGATATTTGTCCATTTCCCGAAGCAAAGTGTTTTTTGCTCCATTTTGCGTTATTTTCCTAACCAGTAGGGCGATTTTAACAGTTGCCTAAATTGGGAAAATTCTGACCATTTTCATCAGGCTCGAATGACTAATTCTAAAAATGACTCCAATTCGCATCAATCTTTCTGACATTAAAGAATCTATTATCTCATTCCTTAATATTTATAAATTCTACCAAATGAATAGTGAGTTTCTGATGGCTATGATTTAAAACACATTAACATACTCAGTTTATAGGGTTGCCGCTAAAATGTGTTATGCTAAACCACCAAAACTTAACAATAGAACGTTCGCAAAACAAATCAACAATTTATAATAATTTGCCTATAAAACTAACCGGTCAAAATTATATGTTAGTTAAATTCTTAAGTATATTAACATAGCATGTGTGAACTTTTTCAGTACGTGTTTGTTACATTATTTACAATATTTTCTTGTTTTTGTCATTAGCTGATTCATATTACTTCCCAAATTAAACTTTTACCTTTTATATAGACTCATATATTCTTTCAAGGCAGTTGAGGTTGCTTTTATTCGGTAAAATCTTCCTCATTTAAATTTTATTTCACTCACAGTTTGAAATGCTCTGATATTCCCGTCATTCATTCCTCCGTTTTCATTCTTACTATAATTTTTTAAAATTTGTTTATACCCTTTTTTCTGATTCAGCTTTTCGGGTTTAAAGGTTTCAAACGTTTTACTTTGGTGGCTATGAATGTTATAAATGAAATTTTGAAGGACATGTTTAGTTCGTTGTCTGTTTGGTGTTGATGGCTTTATGTTTGAAAACTCTTAAGCTTTCAAAAATAAAGTTTTAAGATTAACAATATTAAAGGTTAATATTCCATGCTCAGTTTCATTCTATACAAGGTGTCCCACCGGGAACCGCCGCAATCGATAGCTGGCAAACTGTAATTAGGAGAAATTTGAAAATTGGACGGTATGTCGAAGTCATTGAGCGCAAGCGATCTAAAATATTGTCAATATGGTCACACTTCCGGTTATACCGGAACTAGGCATCAGCTTGCTTGTTTTAAATGGAACACCTTATATATTACTATATTTTTGAATTCTAATCCAAATTCTAAATAAAATTCATTTATATATAATATACATACATGAATTTTATTTGAAAGCACATGAATACCTTTTTTGTGAAAAATGACAGATGCAGTCACTCGAATTCATTTTTCCTATAAGGGAATACGTGTTACGTAATTTGAGTCACATGGAATTTTCGACAACATTTAAAAAACTATTAACACAAAGTTAAAAAAATAAGTTTCAAAATGAAGTTGAGAAAGCCCCCCAAAATCAATTTTTCCAAATGGAAACCTCCATTTTTAATAATTTTATCTTATTCAGTGTTAAAAATAAGGGCAAGTTTGTGTAAGGTTGTCTATTCCAAAAGTGTTTAGTTTTCGCAATATTGTCAATTTAATGTTTTCTTCATATGGCTATTTTGCCGCATCTTATTTTAAATGCGCCACTCTCAGTTGCCATGAATATTTGAATTTAGAGTTTCCCAAAATTCCTCAAATTGACTTTGTGCATGCGTGAATTTCAACAAAAATTAGCGAATTTATTAAATAAATTTGGAATTGGGCGGGAAAAACATCCTGTATGTGGTTAAATTCTGTCATCTGGATTTTTACTCTGACACCTCAAACCTGGGTTTTTAACCGAAACCCATCTAAAACGTGAATAATTCGCGGAATTTTCGTTCATCCGATGGCAGACGGGGAGACCCGAAGAATGGGAAACGCCCCGCTGCGAACCTTCGTCGGAATGCGTGGAATAATTCGACTCTGGCCAATAGGAATCGGGTTGCCCGAGGAATTTGAATCGACGCGACCATCGGAGTCTTGGAATGTGTAGTAAAGTAGCGTAAAGATTATCATGAATGGAATACCGGAGCTTCTTGTTTCGGATCGATGGTGGTGGTTTGCGCATGTTGAATGAACCTAATTGGGATGTTTGGGTATTTTGAATATTCGCTGACACAAAACAGAATGTTTGAAAATGATTTTGAATCCTTGAAATAACTTCATCACATTCTCCGTAAATAATAAATAAGTATAAATAATCTTCGTTTATATTAAAAATGGCCACTTTTGTCATGGCAACTGAGAGTGACAGTATTTAAAATAAGATGCGACAAAATAGCCATATGAATATTAAATTGGCAATATTTTGAAAACCAAACACTTTTAGAATAGACCTCTTTACACAAAGTTGCCCTTATTTTTAATACTGGTTAAGATAAAATTATCAAAAATTAAGGTTTCCATTTGGAAAAAATGATTTTGGGCGGTTTTCTCAACGTCATTTTTTAACTAATTTTTTTAATCAAACAACATTTAGTCGAAACTCGATTAAAGTAAGCCTTGAATGAATGAATTATGAATTATTTTAACTTTTGCTTCATTGGGCTTTCGGAATTGATCGAAATTGATTGACCAGATTTGAGAAAATTTCAAAACCAAACCAATTTGCTTCAATTATAACATTTTCTCGTTTTATTACCAGTCTGTCTAGGAAAAGCAATTAAAATATTTATGTGTTGCGATTTTTGTCCTTCTCTTTTAAATATTCTTCATGGCTTTTAGCATTGCTTAAACATTTCTTTTCATTGCTAGAATAAAATCTGCTTAACGGATCTATTCATCATCTAATTTATACAGTTTGAAGAAATCAAGATAGATAATTTGTTAACTTATACAGGGTGGCTAAATTGGAAGGAGACAACAGCCATTTCCGGCCTTCAAAGTATTAAATAAAATAAACAATTCAATTTTTATTTAAAATGAAGACAATACACTCATTTGTGTATTGTGTAAGGTTACAACCAAAGTTATTAATCTACAGCTTTTGTTACATTTTTTCCGGTTTTGTATGTTTTTCAGATTCATGAGTTTGTTAGTTTGGTTTATCTATTTCTTGATATTCGTTTTTTACTTTGTTTGAAACTGTAAACATATGGAATTCAGTTAGAATGCATTCATAAATTTCCATTTTTATTTATATTGGCTTGATCTTCCAGGATTGTCATTATTATTATTATTTAAAGAACTGATCTTTGATTTTTTAAACAGCAATTGGAATCGTGCTTGGCTGTGATCATATTCAAATAAATGCATCGAATGTTGACAGGGCAAAAACTAACTTATCCAATTCTAAAAAAAACTTCTTATACAAACACCCTCGAAATTTTACAAATTTCAAATTGTACTTTTATTTAAATTTTTATTTTGATTTAAATTTCAGATTTTACAAATTTCATGTGTGACGGAAATTTTGTACACCGTTTTGACGATTTTATTTACTAAGAAAGTACTGATATTTATATTGTAACGGAAATGGCCTGGGGTACTCACGTTTGGAATGGGGGATCGAAATTCATGGTGTTTCAGTAAATGGGAGCCCCATTTGGGCCCCATTTACTGTCAAATATGACAKTGACAAGCSSGAAGTTTCGCACCTGTTCTGGAGATTTCTAGAACTATCTGGAATACCTGGAGAAAAGGATATAAGCGACGACGAGAACCAGACGAGGAGAGTGAAGTGACAGGGGCGACCGGGTGCAGAAGAAGGTTAAACCCGCGAGTCGGAAACGCGTGTTTTCCTTGTGTTATTGTTATTGTTAGTGAAGTTGACGGTAACTTTGAAGTTAGTTTGTTCCTGTTCCGTAG